>NC_142011.1:9031860-9241860 GCF_049901735.1 Notechis scutatus | reverse complement strand
CAAGAATTTAGCACGGCTCGCCGAACCGGTAGTAAGTTCTGGCTGGCCACGCCCCTGACCCGGTTGCCCTCCCGTCCGATGCTCGCTCACCCCGCCCACCTGACGTTCACCTAAATATTTCTTTTTTTTCTCTCTCTCTCCTGACCATCAGCTGTACCTAGATCAGCTGTGCCAGGATCCCCCTTGCTGAGGCCCAGGAGGGCAAAAAATGGCTCAGCCCCCCCCTCCATTTTTTGCCTTCCTGAGCTTCAGATGAGTTTTAGGGGAGCAAAAATGCCCCCCCACCCCCAGAGGCTTTTCTGAGGCCAGGAAGCTCCCAAAACGGAGCTTGGAGGGGTGCTGCGTGCCCCTCCCATGCTCTGTTCCTTTTCTTCCCGAGCCCCAGAGGAGCCTTAAGAGAGCAAAAACACCCCCGCCCCACAAGAGGCTCCTCTGAGGCCCAGAAGGCCCCAAAAACAGGTGGGGGCTGCAAAAAAGCAAAATAAAAAGGAGCCACGCCCACCCATCACATGGTCATGCCCACCAAGCCACCTCCACAGAACCGGTAGTAAAAAAAATTTGAATCCCACCACTGGCTCCCATTTTATATTATATGCATACTACATAATCTTATACTCTAGGATTGTGGTAGGATTTTGTTCCTTTGTGAAGTTCCATCTTCTCCACATTGTGCAGGCTTGTATTTTCCCCATTGTTGTGGGCACCCATTCCAGCTCTTGGTCCAACTCTGTTCTTTGATCAAGCCAGCAGAATGCAACTTTAAAAGAGCAAAATATAAAATACAGGTTTCCCTTGACTTACGAGCCCAATTGCGCCCAATTTTTTTTTGTTGCTAAGTGGGACATTTGTTAGGTGAGTTTTGCTCCATTTTATGACCTTTCTTGCCACAACTGTTAGGCAAACTGCTGCAGTTGTTAAGTTAGTAACACGATGGTTAAGTGAATCTGGCTTCCTCATTAACTTTGCTTTTCAGAAAGTGTCATGCCCCTGTTGGAATCTGATTCCAAGGGGGAGATTGAACAGCTGACAGGGAGTGGGAGTGTGGCTCCGGAGGTTGTGGAGGAAACTGGGGAAGGGCACAGGCCGGCTGGGCATTCAGAGGAACAACCCAGGCTCACCCCCACTTCATCCTAGGGCACACAGGGAGGAACAGAGAAGGGAGCAACATGGGTTACGGGGGAGAAAAAGGCCCTGATTTCCTTCATTAGCTGCAGCTAGGAAAACAGGATATAAAGGTTGTTTGCGCACAGCACCTTGCTGGAAGCAAAGCATGGATCATCTTTGTTTGTCAAGTCTTATCCAGGTTCTGGCATCCTCCCAACTGTGTGTGTTTCATTATCTTTTGAGTTTTGCAATTCCTTATCCTGCGCTGCCTTGTTAATTGCTGCAGCTGTGGTTTGTGTTGGTTTTTATTTATAATTTAGATGTACTTTGGGTTTGGACTAAATTTCTTCCCTTTAAAAACTGTTCTTGGGAGAGTTTTTTCTCCAGCTGAGGATAACTGGACATTGGGGGCCAAGTTGGTGGAATCAAAGGCACTTTATCTACTTTTGTGACTTTGTTGCTTTTGTGCCACACCCCGGGTCATCACAGAAGGTCACAAAAGGGGATCACATGACTCCTGGGACACTGCAACTGTCATAAGTATGAGTCAGTTGCCAAGTGTCTGAATTTTGATCATGGGACCATGGGAAATGCAGCAAAGGTCATAAGTGTGAGAAACGGTCATAAGTCACTTTTTTTAGTGCCGATGTAACTTCAAGCAGTCATTAAATAAACTGTTGTAAGCTGAGGCCTACTGTAATAACAATTATATACCTGAACCAATAGCATCTGCCCGCATGGTGTTGTGCAGATATATTTTCCCTTTGTATATGATAGTTTTATTGATTGACTGTGTATATTCTGACAACTTGCATCTTGCTTATCTAATCATCGTTCTTGTTATATCCTGATGTTTTATTAATGCATGTATGTATCCATGCAAATGCTGTTTTGAATGTGATTTTTCATGCTAACATATTCGTTAGCTCTGTTATGGCTCATGGCCAAAATAAATATTGTATTATCACCTTCCTGCTTATAAATTAAAAGCAACAGTATTTTGATTCTATCGGTTGTATTTTTTTTTAACCTTCCATGCCGCATGTGGTGTACGCCTGTGCATGGATAGAGAGTGAGAGAAATTTATATATATCCCATTTGATGGTTTAATTTTTATTTTTAAGACAAATCTCCGAGAATGCTTTCCTTTAAACTAAAGGAAGAGGTTTGTATACTACTTAAAATAGGGGTACTCGTTCTAACTGAAGTGTTGCTGTGCTATTCCTACAATTTATTATATATCTTTTATTCTCTTTAAGGGTATCTTTTTTCCCCTCAAAATCTTCCCTTCAGAGAAGTTGACCTTGCAGATTTCATACCACTTCAAATCAATTCTAAAAATTGGGGTGGGGGGGGTATATGAAGAATTCAAGAGGGCCTCCATGGCCATACAAAGTCTTGCTTGTTTTTACACAAATCACAATGATGTAAAAAAGGGGTGGGGCTTGGATCATGTGGTTATGGCAGCCATTTTGGCTTTGCTTTTTAGGGTGTTTTTACTCATCCCCTCAGACGTGCTTACTGAAAACTAATAAAATGAAGTTTTCCTGTTCCAAAAATGCAACTTGGATGGCTTTGCCTTTGCTGCAATCTTTGTTTGCCTTTGCTGCAATCTAGCCATAATTGTGATATTCAGGGGAAAAAATGATATTCTGTGATATTCTGACATCAAACAAAAAACATGATTATTCCTCTATTTGATTTCCACAAAGTGCCCCCAGATTTCACCTTTGGCCATTGTCCAGTACCCAAGCTTCTCCTCTTCCTCTTATTCTTTCTCCTTCTCCAACTCCTCTTCTCCTTCCTCCTCTTCCTCCTCCTCTTCCTCCTCCTCTTATTCTTCCTCCTCCTCCTTTTCTGCTTATTCCACCTGTTCCCCTTCCTCTTCTTCCTCTTCTTCTTTCTTCTTCTCCTCTTCCTCTTATTCTTCCTCTTCCTCTTCCTCTTCCTCCTCCTTTTTCTCTTCTTCTTTCTCCTCCTCTTCCTCTTCCTTTTCTTTATTCTCCTCCTCCTCCTCTTATTCTTTCTTCTCCTCCTCTTCCCATTCCTCCTCCTCTTCCTCTTCTTCTTATTCCTCCTCTTTCTCCTCCTCTTTTCCTTCCCCTCCTTAATGACCAGTGATGCAGAAGTCTAACAAGCATTAAGAATGGAAGAATTAGCAACACTTTGAGCCACTGCCCAACTGCTTTGTCCATATTGTGGATACTTCCCTCTTTCTTTCTTTCTTTCTTTCTTTCTTTCTTTCTTTCTTTCTTTCTTTCTTTCTTTCTTTCTTTCTTTTCTTTCTTTTTTCTTTCTTTCTTTCTCTTTCTTCTCTGCTTCCTTCCTCTTTCTTTCTTTCTTTCTTTCTTTCTCTTTCTTCTCTGCTTCCTTCCTCTTTCTTTCTTTCTTTCCTTCCTTCCTCTTTCTTTTTTTTCTTTCTTTCCTTCCTTCCATCCTTCCTTCCTTACCTCCCTCCCTCCCTTCCATCCTTCCATCTTTCTCTTTCTTTCTTTCTTTCTTTCTTTCTTTCTTTCTTTCTTTCTTTCTTTCTTTCTTTCTTTCTTTCTTTCTTTCTTTCTTTCTTTCTTTCTTTCTTCTTCCTTCCTCTTTCTCTTTTTCTTTCTTTCTTTCTTTCTTTCTTTCTTTCTTTCTTTCTTTCTTTCTTTCTTTCTTTCTTTCCTTCCTTCCTTCCTTCCTTCCTTCCTTCCTTCCTTCCTTCCTTCCTTCCTCTTTCTTTCTTTTTCTTTCTTTCCTTCCTTCCTTCCATCCTTCCTTCCTTACCTCCCTCCCTCCCTTCCATCCTTCCATCTTTCTTTCTTTCTTTTGCTTGCTCTCTCTCTCTCTCTCTCTCTTTTGAAGCCCCTGTCCTCTCTCCTGGAACTAAATTTGCTTCTGTTCAATGTTTAGAGCGTTAACCTGCTGATGGACAGACAGATGGATATTGTTCTGAGGCTCTTTTGCGTCATTTGCTTCCAACACTCCATAAGGCCGGAAAGAATTAAAAACGGTACATGCAGTAAAGAACGCAGAACTGTATATAGGCATATGGCCTTTTTATAAATTCAACCAGAACGCGTATATGTTTAGATATAACAGCAATGAAAGACATTTGGGTTTCTTTGCCTCCGCATAGAAGTATTCCTCAAAATGCTAGTGGAAGAACATTTGAAAATGAGGAATGGCTGTTAGTAACACACACACACACACACACAAACACATATACACACTACACTTTTATTCTTTAGTCATTCTTCAGTCTTCCGCGTCCTTGAGACTTCTAGTTCGCCTCCACAAGATTAAAGAAAACTTTTTAAAAAATATCACTTAGTGTTCCTCCTCTCCATTCTTCCTGAATTCTCAGAAGTGACCACGCTTCTCTAAATGTAAAACTTGAAAACAACATGCTGTGTTGTTCCCTTTCTCTTTGGATAGGCTCTGCTCGTTTTTACTGCTCTTTCATCCTGGACTAGTCAGTCTCCAATTGCCATGTTAGCACTTAAGTTTCACTGAAATAATCGTGAGGCTATTGAATGTTCCAGTCGGCTGCGAGATCTCCCATTGTAACCATTCCGGTGGAAGAGAGAAACAGAGGCAAAGCATCAGGGCAGTAAAAACTGGCAGATGGCCGTGGCTTTGCCCTAATAAATACAATCCTGTTTTGCTCACCCCTCCCTCCCCAGGGTGTTATCAAGAGCAACAATTAAGGTAACCCAACTGCCACAACCCAGGCATGTAAAAATGTTGCTGTCTCACACTTTTGCCTAACACAGGTGGAATTACAGTAGAAAAGAATCACCTCTACCGCCAAGGAAGACTTAGAGAACTGACAACTGTTTCTCTTCTTGTCCAGAATATTATCACAGTGTTTATCAGAAATATACTAAATACAATATAATTCAATCTGGCCAGAACATCTAAGCCAGCGTTTCTCAATTGTGGCCACTTTAAGAGGTGTGGACCAACTCCCAGAATTCCATCCCCGCCCCCCAGACAGTCATTGATGGACTTCCCCAGCCAACCAAGGGCAGACTTCAAATCCCAGAATAACGCAGTCAACATTTGTGGACTTCAACTCCCAGAATTCCCCAGTCAGCATGGGTGAACTTCCACTCCCAGAATTCCCTAGTCAGCATGGGTGAACTTCCACTCCCAGAATTCCCCAGTCAGGTGGACTTCAACTCCCAGAATTCCCCAGTCAGCATGGGTGTGAACTTCCACTCCCAGAATTCCCCAGTCAGGTGGACTTCAACTCCCAGAATTCCCCAGTCAGCATGGGTGGACTTCAGCTCCCAGAATTCCCCAGTCAGCATGGGTGGACTTCAAATCCCAGAAATCCCATCAGCATAGGTAGACTTCAGCTCCCAGAATTCCCCAGTCAGCATGGGTGAACTTGAAATCCCATCAGCATAGGTGAACTTCAACTCCCAGAAATCCCCAGCCAGCAGGACCGGTTGTGGGAGTCTGGGAGTTGAAGTGCACATATCTTAAAGTAGCCAAGGCAGACAAACGTTGATTTAGGCAGTGAACAGTGGATTTACACAAGTGCAGTTGATTATAAATTCAGTCCATTATTATACCTGCTTTAGCAGGAGAATCTTCCAATATGTGGGGATTTGTTTATCAGAGAGAGGTTCTATTTTTTAAAAAGATCCTTTAAAAACATCAATCCTCAATGGTTGTTTACCATTTTTTAACATTCCCATAAAACATGTCATTCATATATTATATTCTGCTATTGTGCAGAAAAAAATAGATATGAATAGACAGTCATGATCCCTGCTAAGGCAGGTTCTATTTAGATGGAAAATTTTAGAGGATTTTAAAAATACTATTTCCCTAAGAGGGATTAGGTGAGAAGACTTTCAAATTTATATATACGGAATCCTGCCTCACAACCAAGGGAAACAATTAAAGACCATCAGAAATATATTCAGGTATTAAGAGAAACGTCCTAATAGTTAAAAAAAAAAATGGCCTGAGGTCAAACTCAACCCTTGAACTCAGCAAGAGTTCCTCTGGGTTTTGTTTTGTTTTTTTGCAACAATCCAAAAGTGTGGTTTATATATATGTAAATGGCCACTGTGGGGAAATCCTACTGAGTTCAGGTAAATATAGCATATTGCTATTGGCATTGTTAAAAAAACTCCATTGGGGCCATTCAGATTCTTGGCTTCAATCAGCTGTCAGAATGTGAAATAGATTCGATACTAGAGAACACTGTGTTTTTTTCTGGGGAGACAATTGAAAACAAGGGAGGGAGGGAGGCTGAGAGGGAGGGAGAGAAGGAAGGGAAGGAGGGAGGCTGAGAGGGAGGGAGAGAAGGAAGGGGAGGCTGAGAGGGAGGGAGGGAGAGAAGGAAGGGAGGGAGGCTGAAATGGAGGGATACAATTGAAAACAAGGAGGGAGGGAGGGAGGGAAAGAAGGGAGGGAGGGAGGCTGAGAGGGAGGGAGACAATTGAAAAAAGGAAGGAAGGAGGGACGGAGAGAGGGAGGGAGAGAAGGAAGGAAGGTGGGAGGGAGGGAGGGAGAGAAGGAAGGAAGGCTTCTAGTGCCTTCTGTTTTCTTTCCCACATTTACCTGAGCACAACTTTGCATTAACACAATTTGCCTTTCACTTCTTTCTCCGAATGAATCCCAGCTGAATTTCAGCAGGCTGCTAAAATCAAGGAAGTATTTAAAATGCAATGAATGCATTTAAAATGCTCAGAGAAAATGAGACGTTACTAGAAGGGATGAGAGGAGGTTTGCAAGCATATTTTCTCCAAATAAACATAAACACCAAGGCTGCCTTGCAGAATGTTGGTTGACCCTCTCTTAGCCTTTTCTGCAACTCTTCTTCCCAACGATGGCTAACTTTGGTGTCCAGCCTTCTCAAGCAGCTCACTTCCAAACAAATCCACCTCATAATTTAAAAAAAAGGAAATGTGCAGGGACCTATTTAGTGCTCAGAGGCACTTGGTATGGTTCACCTGCTAGTGACTTAGATTATCTCAAAAATGTCAAGCAGGGATCACAACAGTGGTTGAACATCTTGTGGTTTGCCTGCAGCCTGTGCAAATGGCAGCGGAATTGGACAGTGGGGAAGAACAGGGACCAGTCCAGGAGTCTGGGGCGGACTCGGACGAGGGTCCTGTGTCCGATGTAGAGATGGGGCCAAGACCATCTGGGAGTAGGGTGCTGACTCCAGAGCCTCCAGAATCTGGCAGCAGTGAGGCAGAGGAACAAGGGGAGCCTGTTCCCAGTATGCATATGCGCAGAGCTGCCAGAAGGCAAGAGCAGCTAAGACAAAAGGGGTGACTCAGGAATAAGGCTTGGAGGTGATTGCCCTTCTAATAAGATATTAAAGAAGTGCAAAGGTAGGAAAATCTTTGCAGGAAGCAACGTCATTCGCTCTGATCGGTTTGGACTCTGAAAGCTCCATGGTGAATTTGTTCTCTGGTTTTGGAAAGATTAATTGGGACTTTAGTCATTGGCAGCACTTCAAGTCAGATAAGGTGCGTTCTTATCAGACGTCTCAAAGAACTTTGGCAGATGTTCCTGGGACTAATTATAACCAGTTAAGACTCATTCTGGACTGTGAATGATAATTCACAGCCATTGAACTAAAATAAAAGAGTTTTGGATTTTATGTGTGTTTATTGGCGTCTCAGGAAGCCTTGCTCAGAAGAGAAAATCTCTCTTAAGTGTGGTGGAAGGTAGTCTGGATTCACAAGAGGGAGGGGCTCTTTCCCAGAGAGCAAAGATAGAGCAGAGCTTAGATTGACTGGTAAGTAGGAAGAAAGCAAGGATGGAGCCTCCCTAGCAATTCACATAGCATCTTTATAGGTATGGCAGATAATGGCAAGATTCTGTCTACAATAAAGAAACTATTCAGAAGTAAATCTATGTCTCATTCTTGGCACCTGACAGGAAGACACTAAAATGTCACATGTCCTGCAGATGTGATAGATGGTGTCAAAAAACTCAGTGCATCGCTGCAAACCTGTTTGAAGAAGATTCCAAGATGCAACCAATGACACAATGATGAGGTAACGTGAGGGTTGAAAGACACCGGTGCTGGAAGGGAAGGTGGTTTGCTCTCTGCTTCTATAACAAGAGGCTTACAACGAGTAAGATTCATCCACCTCCTTGGAATTCCTCACTTCTAGAGGAAAGAGCCAGCCATAGAAGGTCTCAGGTCTCATTCTTCTACTATGGTAATAGCCTAGCCCAGTGGTGACTAACCTTTTTGGGCTCCTGTGCCGAATATTGCACGTGCATGCTCGCTCTCATGCCAGCACCTAGAAGGCAATGTGCGCAGCTCCCCCACGTCCCCAGCGCATGCGTGCACGATCCCCCCACCACTCCCTTACCTCCACTATGCATGCTTGCACCTCCCAGCTGATTTTCAGGCCTTTTTCAGCCTCCCAGAGGCTCGAGGGAAGCCTCTGCAGCCTTTGGAGGCCAAAAAACGGGCCCATTTCATCACTTCCTGTATTTCTGGAAATACAGGAAGTGATGAAACGGGCCTGTTTTTTGGCCTCCAAAGGCTGCAGAGGCTTCCCTCGAGCCTCTGGGAGGCCAAAAAAGGCCTGAAAATCAACTGGAAGGCGCGCACATGTTCAGAGAGCACCAAGGACCCCACAGTCCTCCTCCTTCTCCTCCTCCTCCTCTCCACAACACCCCTCCCTTCTAGCACTGATGATGTTACCTAGTTGAGTAATGAAATATCTGCAAGAAAACAATGAAGCTCAGAGACCACCAAGGACCCCCATCATGTCAACCCCGAGCTACAGATATTCTCCTTTATTAGGTATACTCCTTGCATTCTCAATGACCCATCCTCTTTAGTGGTGGGATGTATGATAGAACCTCTAATGATGACCTGAAGCTGTGATCAGGTTGCCTTCAGAGAAGCATCACAATCTTTTCCAACGTAGTCCCTAACTGCCTTCCAACCCAACCAAGGTGACCTTATCTGAGTTATAATCTCCAGATGACCCTCGGATTGACAACAGAGAGAAACAGAAAACTCTTAACTCTTACTTCCATCTAGTGGCTGTTATTTTTCACCCCTGATAAGTTAGAACTACACCTTAACCACCTTGGGTGAAGACAGAGCAGCACGCCTGCGAATTTGCTAAGCTTGGTGGATTATTGGGTGGCTTAACTGGTTGAGTGCAGACTCAACCAATATGCTTAGCTTGTTATCTCATGGACTGATCGAATCCCCACAAAGTGTGCTTATATTATCTTATTTTATTTTATTTGTCAATTGCTTACAAGATAATAGGTATAAGTATAAACATGAGTAAGAATACGGGAAATAGGTACGAATAAATGGGGACAATAGGACAGGGATGGGAGGCACGTGTGATGACAATCGAAGAATGTCTTGTAGAAGGCTAAGTGTTCCAAAACAGGGTAAAGGCACAGCTGGTTCAAGCAGCCATTTCAGTACCCCAACATCCAGGTAGTCCTCAACTTACATCCATTCACTTAGTGACTTCACTTAGTGAAGTTACAACGGCACTGAAAATAAATAAATTCCTCGCACTTACAACCGTCGCGGCATCCCCACGGTCACAGGATCAAAACTGAGGTGGTTGGCAACCAGCATACGTGGTATTTAAATGGTTGCAGTATCCCAGGATTGTGTGATCATCATTTGCAGCCAGCTTCCAACAAGCAGAGTCAATGGCAGGAGGCAGATTTGCTTAACAACCACACGGCTCAATTAATAGCAGCAGTGATTTGCTTAACAGCCATGGCAAGAGAATAACAA
The DNA here is from genome assembly GCF_049901735.1 of Notechis scutatus. NCBI lineage: Eukaryota > Metazoa > Chordata > Lepidosauria > Squamata > Elapidae > Notechis > Notechis scutatus. The sequence goes on along the minus strand of NC_142011.1, from coordinate 9,232,010 downwards.
AATAACAGAGTTGGAAGGGACCTTGGAGGTCTTCTAAACTAACATCTGCTCAAGCAGGAGACCCTATACCATTTCACACAAATGGTTGTCTGACCTCCAGTGATGGAGCACCCACAACTTCTGGTGGCAAACTGTCCCAGTGTTCCACCTCCTTAGTTCTAGGTTGCTTCTGTCCTTGGTTAGTTTCCATCCTTTGCTTCTTGTCCTGCCTTCTGGTGCTTTGGAGAATAGAATAGAATAGAATAGAATAGAATAGAATAGAATAGAATAGAATAGAATAGAATAAAGGAGATGATAGAAGAGAGGAGAGGAGAGGAGAATAGAATAATAGGATAGGATAAGGTAGGGTAGGATAGAATTTAGAATAGAATAGAATTTAGAATAGAATAGAATAGAATTTAGAATAGAATAGACTTTAGAATAGAATAGAATAGAATAGAATAGAATAGAATAGAATAGAATAGAATAGAATAGACTTTAGAATAGAATAGAATAGAATAGGATAGAATTTAGAAAAGAATAGAATAGAATTTAGAATAGAATAGAATAGAATAGAATTTAGAATAGAAGAGAATAGAATTTAGAATTAGAATAGAATAGAATAGAAAGAATAGAATAGAATAGAATAGAATAGAAGAATAGAATAGAATAGAATAGAATAGAATAGAATAGAATAGAATAGAATAGAATAGAATAGAATAGAATAGAATAGAATAGAATAGAATGAAGTAGAGAACAGAAAGAACAGAATAGAACAGAAAATAATAGAATAGAATGGAATAGAGTAGAGAACAGAACAGAACAGAACAAAATAGACTAGAATAACAGTTTACCAAAACATTATGTCATTGAGACAGCAAAGGCCATATAACTTGTAAATAGGAATCATGCAATCTTTGGATCAAATATTCTCATTTAAAAAAAAATGTCAGGGTTAGGCACTCAGTGTCCCCGCAAACTTGCTTTTCTTGCTGAGATTTCGTTACAGGAATATCAGGTTTGTGGATGGTTTGTTGCAAGAAAGCTTCTCTGCAAGAATCCCTGGTTTTGCACTGAACACTTTCCAATTAAGTTCACTTAATCGTTTCAAAATGCTGTTTCTCTTTTTCTTTTCCCCTTTTAGAATCTCTAGAATTAGCCTGTAAGGAGCATCAGAATTTGAACAGATTTTATTTACACCGGGTTCTCACACGACAAGCCTGGATGTGGATAAAGTGTTGTTGCTGCGAAGGCTATTTATAGCCCCCCTTTCGGCCCACAAGGATCTTTAGAAGAAGCACAGATTTGGGTTTTAAAACAACAAATGTTAGCCTTTATACTACCCCAAGGCTGTGTTTGTACTTACATTTAATCTGAATTAACTGAATTAACCCTATTTTCTGAGTCTGCATTATTTGGTCCACCAAATGGAAGGGAAGGGAAGGGAAGGGAAGGGAGGAGAAAAGAAGAGAGGAGAGGAGAGGAGAGGAGAGGAGAGGAGAAGAGAAGAGAAGAGAAGAGAAGAGAAGAGAAGAGAAGAGAAGAGAAGAGGAGGAGGAGGAGGAGGAGGATGGAAGGGAAGGGGAGAGGAGGAGGAGGGAGGAGGAGGAGGGAGGAGGAGGAGGAGGAGAGGAGAAGATGGAAGGGAAGGGAAGGGAAGGGAAGAGGAGAGGAGAGGAGAGGAGAGGGAAGGGAAGGGAAGAGTTGGTAGGGACATTGGAGGTCTTCTAGTCCAACCCCCTATTCAAGTAGGAGACCCTATACTATTTCAGACAAGTGGCTGTCCAATCTCTTCTTAAAAACTCCAGTGATAATGAAGTACCCACAACTTCTGAAGGCAAGTTATTCCATTAGTTGATTGTTCTAACTCTTAAGAAATTCCTCCTTATTTCTAGGTTGCTTCTCTCCTTGATTAGTTTCTATCCATTGCTTCTCGTCCTGCCTTCTGATGCTTTGGAAAATACGTTGGACCCCCTCCTCTTTGTGGCAGCCCCTCAAATACTGGAATACTGCTATAATTTTCCCCCCTAGTTCTTTTTTTCTCTAGACTAGCCGAACCCAAATCCTGCAACCGTTCTTCATATGTTTTCATCTCCAGGCCTTTAATCACCTTAGTTGCTCTTCTCTACATTTTTCCCAAAGTCTCAGCATCTTTTTTGTAATGTGGTGACCAAAACTGGATGCTGTATTTCAGGCATGGTTATAGGTGGTCCTCAAACTTATAACTATTTAGTTAGCGATCATTCAAAGTTACAACAGCACTGAAAAAGGGGATTTAACAACCAGTCCTTGCTTTTAAGACTGTTGCAACATCCCCATGGTCACATGATCAAAATTTGAATGTGTGGCTACTTGAATGTGTGGTATTTATGCCAGTTGAAGTATCCAGGGGTCACGTGGTCACCATTTGTGACTTTCCCAGCCAGCTTCCAACAAGCAAAGTCAATGGAAGAAGCGGGATTCATTTAATGACTATGTGATTCACATAACAACAGCACTGATTTGCTTAACAACAGTGGCAAAAAAAATGGCAATGGTGGCAAAAACAAGCATGACTCCCTGAACCACCAACTGGCTTAGCAATGGAAATTTTGGTCCCAATTGTGATTATAAGTCAGGGACTACCCTGTTTCCCTGAAAATAAGACCCTATCTTATATTGTTTTGCCACCAAAAAAAGGCACCAGGTCTTATTTTTGGAGGGATGCCATCCACTGACTAACCTCACTTGCGTGCGTCGCCCCCGGCCTCCTTTTTTGCTGTCAGAGGTCTTCAGGAACTCCTTCTTCTGTAGCCAGCAAGGCTTTCCTGAAGGACTCTACAGCAGATAACAGATCTCTGGATCGATCCAGAGCTTTGTGATCAGCTACAGAGGCCTTCAGGAAAGCCTTGCCAGCCTCACCAGCTGCAGAAGAAATGGACCGGCAAGGCAGGTGTTGGGGTGTGCGAGGCCTGGTTACAACTGTCCAAAGGTAAGTAGTAGGGCAGCTCCACACCCTGTATCCCGACCCTAGCTTAATTTTTACCTGTGCACTCTGGAGTGGGCAGGATCTTAAGTAGGGCTTATTTTGGGGTAGGGTAGGACTTATACTGGGCATACGTGTAAAAATCAAGCCAGGAACTACTTACTTTCAGGGTAGGTCGTATTTTCAGGGAAACAGGGTATCTCTATTAACCAGAAAATGTATTTACATCACATCCTAAACCACTAAAGTCTAATCAAATTTGACCCTGACCGAGAGGAGCTTGTTGTGCAAATGCAGTTGGGATTGTGATTAATTAATACAGCGTTTCAAAATAATCTGCAAACTCCCAAATTAATTGATTTGCTAACCGGGTTCTGGTGCGAGCTCTGAATATTCCTTCCCTCCGTATCCTGCAATCAAAGAAACAACAGATCACTTTCACAGGGAATTAGGGAAGCGTTGTACACGTCCTTTGGAGTTTTTCTGTAAAATTCAGGGGCTCATTGTAAGCCGAGAATGCGTCTTGCTGCACTTCTCATTTTTGGAAAATTAATGAGGATATTTTGCAGTTTAGTTTGCCCCTGGCACATTCCCTATAGCCCACCTCAGTACCAAGATCAGAGTAAGTGCATTGTCGTAAAGCTAGCTTGGTGCTTAATGCACCCACCACTCAGTTCAGCCTGTGGAAATGTAGGTTGATGTTTATTTATTAAACATTGGAAAACATCAAAAACCAGTTACTGGTGAAACAGGATGAAAGGCAAGCAAGATATGAAAGAGACAGACAGGGATTTATCTCTCTCTTGTCTATCTTTTTATTATATATCTATCTTATTTATCTATCTATCACCTGTCTGTCTGTCTATCTATCTATCTGTCTGTCTGTCTGTCTGTCTGTCTGTCTGCTATCTATCTATCTATCTTTTCATCCACCCATCCATCCATATATCTATATATATTGTATCTATATCTGTAGATGTAGATATATAGATATAAATATAGATATCCCCTTTATATCTATTGTATCATCTATTTACATCTTTTAGATCTATCACCTATCTAACTATATCTATCTACATCTTTTATATCTTTATCATTATCTATTTATATTTGTATATCTATCTATCATTATCTATCTATCTATCATCTATCTAGCTATCCATCTATTTATATCTATTTATCTATCTATCATCTATCCACCTATTTATATCTATCTATCATCTATCTATTTATCCATCTATTTATAACTTTTATATCTATCATCTATCTATCAGATGATAGCTAAATCTCTCTCTCCCCCTCCCTCCCTCCCTCCGTCTCAAAAATCTCAGAATTCCACAATGAGAATAGCCATTACTGAGAATTCTGGGAGTTGAAATCCACTCACTTTTCAATTTGCCAAGATTGGGGAACACTAATGTACGCTGTCTATTTTTAAAACCAAGTTGGACATATCATCTTTCAAATTTGGACTCTGAGAAAATGACTGGCTCAAAGTCACCCAGCTGCTTTCATGCCTAAGGTAGCACTAGAACTCACTATCGCCTAGTGATTGGCCCAGCTTTCATGCCTTAGGAAGGACTAGAACTCACCAACTCTTAGTGATTGGCCAAAGTCAATCAGTAGCTTTCATGCCTAAATTGGGACTAGAACTCACCATTCCCTGGTGATTGATCCAAAGTCACTCAACTAGTTTTCATGCCTAAGGCAGGATTAGAACTCAAAGTCTTCTGGCTTCTAGCCTTGTGTCTTAGCCGTTAGACCAAATTTTCTTTAGGATTCAATGGGTGATCAGAATTTAGCTCTATTCCCTTTGTGCTGTCCCAGCCAGTCTATGGGAATTGGATAGTTACTTAGGAATTATGAGCTCTCCCCTTAAGGGAATGCATCATGGTAAATGTAGTTAAAGGTATCCTGGGAAACGTAGTCCATGTCACGTGGCCACAACTGCAATCCCGATTGGTCACTAGTTTGATCCTTGATGGGTTGGGGGAGTTTTCCTCACTTTTGCCTGAACTCTCTAACTCATGGCAGCTTCTTTCTATCGCTACGAGATGGGTTAGGAGATAACCATCTTTTACTAAAAAGCAGATATACAAAGGATTGGTCATTAAAGAAGAACTTCATCACAAACGTGAGTTATGAGGATACCTGATGAACCAATAAATGTTATGGACATCTTGTTGAGTTATCTATCTGCATCTGTACAGCTTCAAATCCACCTCTGTGCAGAAGGCAGAAAACCCTTCATGGGCCCATAATATTTTTGCTGACAAATTACTGTGGAAAATTCCCCGTTCAGTTTGTATCCAAAATACTCTCAATCAAAGCAGTTCAGCTGGTAAAAAAAAATGTAGGCTGGTGTGTACTTATTAAACATCATCAAACATCAAAAACAGCTGAATATCAGAACAGGGCAAAAGGCAGGCAAAAATGAGAAGACACAAACAACAGGCAAGAATACATATTATTTCTATATCTCGATAACAAAAGAGAGAGAAATTACTACTCTAGGTAAAAAGCAGAACAAAAGATTATTTCTTTTTAATCTTTTTATGTGCTTTGAGGCAGCCAAACAGAAAAGGAAGTAAAAAAACCAACTGATATCTCCTCTATTCTCCACCACTAAAGAAACAATTTTGTAAATGAGAATTTTGTATCCAACATTTGTCATTAAAACTTTCAGGAATCTTTTGGTAATTGGCCCAAAGTCACCCAATTGGCTTTCATACCGTGTTTCTCACATAATAAGGCCGGGCCTTATTTTTTTTTGAGCCCCGAAAAAACGGCTAGGCCGTCTTTTCGGGGGTAACTTAATTTCCCCCCTTTCATCCTCATCTAGAGCGCCCCGCGGGCAGCCTCGCCACCAGCCGCTCCTAACGGGCGATCATGGCGAAGCGCAGAGAGCTCCCTACTCCCACCAAACACCTTTGCTGCAGACCCAAGACCTTTGGCACCTGCCGCTGTTGCTTTCCCTTCTGCCCATTCCGCTGCTGTTTGGAGTGCCGTTGGAGCTGCTGCCGCCGTTTGGAGCTGCCTCTGCCGTTTGGAGCTGCCTCTGCCGTTTGGAGCCGCCGCTGCCGTTTGAAGCTGCCGCTTCCGCGTTTGGAGCACTGCCGCTGTTTGGAGCACCACCGCCACTCCAAACACGGTGGCAGCTCCAAACACGGAAGCGGCAGCTCCAAACGTGACGGCGGCACTCCAAACGGCGGCGGCGGCTCCAAACGGCAGAGGCAGCTCCAAACACGGAAGCAGAACTGCCGCCGCCGTTTGGAGCTGCCTCTGCCGTTTGGAGCCGCTGCCGCCGTTTGAAGCTGCCGCTTCCGCGTTTGGAGCACTGCCGCTGTTTGGAGCACCACCGCCACTCCAAACACGGCGGCAGCTCCAAACACGGAAGCGGCAGCTCCAAACGTGACGGCAGCACTCCAAACGGCGGCGGCAGCTCCAAACGGCAGAGGCAGCTCCAAACGGCAGAGGCAGCTCCAAACGGCGGCAGCAGCTCCAACGGCATTCCAAACGGCGGCAGCAGCTCCAACGGCACTCCAAACGGCGGTGGCAGCTCCAACAGCACTCCAAATGGCAAGTCCCCCCACCCTTCCCCCTATTTTGCATGTTTTAAACTAGGCCTAAATTTGGGGGGAGGGGCTTAATTTGATTTTATGCCTAGAAAACATGCTGGGTCTTCCTATTGGTGGAGGCCGTATTGTTGGAGAAACACGGTACCTAAGGTGGGACTAGAACTCACTGTTTCCTGTTGATTGGCCCAAAGTCACCTAATCAGCTTTCATGCCTAAGGTTGGACTAGAACTCACTATCTCCTGGTGATTGGCCCCAAGTCATACAGTAAGCTTTCATGACTAAGACAAGACTTGAACTCATGGCCTCCTGCTTTTTAGCCTGGTGCCTTAACCACTAGACCAAATTGTCTCTCTTGATTGAATGGATTTGTCCCCGATATTGGAAGATACCTATCAAATACAGGTCAGACTGCAATATAGGTAATCCTTGTCTTAATGATCATAATGGCCATTACAGTCATAAAATGTGATAATTGTAAAATGGGCCACCCACATGACTGACCTGACTTTATGACCTTTCTACAGCTGTCCTAAAGCAAACATTGTAGTTATTAAGCAAACCAATAGTGCTGTCAGGATGCCAGCAATCGCCCTAATTAAATCATAATGCTCGAGCCAAACTTCAAAAAACTTCAAAGTTTTATGAGTTGACAAGTTCACTATGAAGTGTTTTTTGCCAAAAATTGGAAGCAAATGCTCTTGTTTGGCAAACATATCGTAAAACGTGGTCGCGTGACCAGAGGATGCTGGAAACATCCCTAAATACGGGCCAGTGAGTGGGCTGTCATTACTTTGAAACTGGGCCATAAGTACCATAAGGGAAACCTGTCCTAACTTTGAACCATCGCTAAGCGGCTGCCATAAGTCGAGGATGTCCTGTAAAAATCATTTCTCCATGCAACCATCTTGATTTGAGAGAAGAAATTGTCTAGATCAGGGGTGTCAAACTGGATTTCTTTGAGGGGGGAATCAGCATTGTAGTTTTCAGCCTGTTTTTCAGCCCTTTTTCAGACCATTTTTGGCTCCATTTTTTGGTCCATTTTCAGCCAGCCGAGTGTTGCAGGCCATGGAGGGTGAAAACAAGGGGGGTGGGCTGCACGCAGCCCATTTTAGTCCCCAGAGACACCGCGGGCCAGTCCTTTGATATTTCCAGGGTGGCCCCACGACCTGGATTAAAGAACCCCATTTGCCAGACCTGGCCTGCGGGCCTTGAGTTTGACATCAGGGGTGGGATTCTACCGGTTCAGACCGGTTCTATAGACCTGGTTATTATTCTGCGCAGTTCAGAGAACCGGAAATCGTGCACCTGACTGGCCCCGCCTCTCTCCGCCCGTCCCTCCCCTCCCTGCCCAGTCAGTCCTTATCATGCATGCACCACATAGCGCACATGCCTGACATCGCGGACTGCTTCTTCCCCACCCAGTCAGTCCTTAAGGTATTTCTTTTTTCCCCCTTCCGACAATCAGCTGTTCCCATGATCAGCTGTGCCGGGATTCCACTCGCTTACTTACTGCTTCGCCCAGGAGGCTTCCCTGAGGCCCAGGAAGGCAAAAAATGGAGGGGGCACAGCAACTCCCCTCCCCTCCATTTTTTTCCTTCTTGAGCCCCAGGGAAGCCTTCTGGGAGCAAAAACACCCTCCAGGAGGCTTCCCTGAGGCCCAGAAGCCCCCCCCCCAAAAAAGGGGGTTGCTGCCAAAAAAGAAGAAGAAGTCACAGCCACCCAGTCACATGGCCACATCCACCTAGCCACGCCTACAGGTCTGGTTGTTACAAAATTTGAATCCCACCCCTGTTGGACGCTCCCGGTCTACATCCCGATTTTTCCTGTTCTCCTGCAAATCTTTTCCATTTGGAACCCGGAAAGCCCTACAGAGAATATCGTGTTTTGCTTTCTCTGCCGCTCTCAATCGCTCAGATGAAATCCGAAGAGTTTGTGGGAGGGCCTGATGTGCTTATGTCTCACTTGGATTTCCACCGGGCAGGGTTGAAGAGTGGGGAAATTAGAGTTATCATCATCCCTGCATTTCCCCGAGGGGGAAAAAAAACCGAACTTCTGCAAAGGATAATAATGAGAGGTTGGTGAACACACACAAGCTACTAATTTCGGAAGCACTGCCTAATTTTCTGTGGCATAAACCCTTCGGTTTCTTCGCCCCCAAAACAATGCTATTGTTGGCGCTCATGTGGTATTTTAAGAGCTGTGACATTTTGTCAGGCCGTAAGTGTTTTGCAACAAGCCGTCGCAAGGCACAATTGGGTTCGATTAAAATTCTTGGTGCCTGCGCTGAATCCTTTTACAGAGGCCCGGATGTCTGCAGCGGGAGGTGGCTGATGCGTTCCCGGTGGGGAAATTGCAAACCCTCCAACTGGAAATCTCCTTAATTCTGCACAGCCTTAGCTAAATTTCTGCAAGGCTCTGACAAGACTCTTCTCTGACTTATTCGCTGTTCTTCCTATTTGCTTCTGCTGCAAAGCTGGGCGAAAACCCACCTTGGATTTTTTCTGAAAAGTTGTATCCTCTAGGCAAGAGGGGTCTGTTGTTGTTTTTTTCTGCCTCGATCTCGAGGTAATTGAAAAATTCTTTCCAATTTCTCTTGGCGATGCTTTGAGCTGACTTTGTGGGAGTAGAAGAGGGACTGGGGACCCCTGTTCTTTCTACTTGATTTCTGCCCCAATGCTGGGCTGAAACACACCCTGAATTTTCTGAAAAGTTGTGTGTTGGAAGTTAAAACCCACCCCTCTCTTAGAAAAATGAAACATTTTAGGATATATTAAAAAGGCAGAATATTTCCCCTAAAAGAGAAGTAGGAACTCAGAGAGGCAGAAACTCAGCCCCCTCCACACACACACACACCCCTTTGCTAACGGACCATTAAGGCCTGGGCCAATCTATTCTACATAACAAAGATCTACCTCCTTCAGGCAGAGCCATTGAATTGCCCTTCATTGCACCAACCATCAAGTTTCAACCAAACTTCGCACACAGACAACCTACAAAGCTAGCTATGACCTCTGACAGCAACCAATCAGGACACTCTTCCTGTGCCCCAGGACGTTCAAAGCCAGAGAGGGTATAAAACCCAGGGGTTCTCAGCATCTCTTCCCTTTACTGTCCAGCATCCCATCCTGTTCATCAATAAACCATCTTTCCAAGCAGTCACCATGTTTCCAGTGTCTTTCTTCCCCACTTGGAACTGAACCCAGAAGGATATTTCTTCCAATACCTCTTTGCTAGAGGCTTCTGTTTTTCTGCCTCATTCTCAAAATAGTTTGTGTAATGTATCTTGGAGAAATGGTGACCCTTTGAGAGCTGGATGCAATGAAATTTCATTCTAATGTTTGCTGATTAATGTTATGTTCAAAGTGACAATACGGTTATTCTATCTATCATAGTTGAAAAATTCTTTCCAATTTCTCTTGGCGATGCTTTGAGCTGATTTTGTGGGAATAGAAGAAGGGTAAGGGATCCCTGTTCTCTCTATTTGCTTTCTGCCCCAATGCTGGGCTGAAACACACCTTGGATTTTCTGAAATATTTTGTCCTCTTTGCGAGAGGTTTCCATTTTTCTGCTTCGTTTTCAGGAGGGTTGCAAAATTCTTTCCGATTTCTTTTGACGCTGCTTTGAGCTGACTTCGTGGATAGTAGAAGTGGGCAGCGGGTCACTTCTTACGACCCTCTGACTAATCAAGTCAATAGAAAAGCCAGATTCACTTAACAACCGTGTTGCCAACTTAACAAACGCGGTGATTCACTTAACAATGGTGAGAAGAAAAGTAGTAAACTGGAGCAAAACTCAACAACCATTTTGCTTAGTGATACAAATTTGGGGCTCAACTGGCGTTATAAATTGAAGACTACAGATTTACAGATTAACAGAGTTGGAAGGGACCTTGTAGGTCATCTAGTTCAACCCCCTGCCCAAGCAGGAGACCCTACACCATTTCTGACAGATGGCAGTCCAGTCTCTTCTTTAAAGCTTCCAGGGATGAAGCTCCCACAACTTCCGAAGGCAACTTCTGTTCCATGGGTTGATTGTTCTTTACTGTCAGAAAATTTCTCCTTATTTCCAAGTTGAATCGTCCCTTGATCAGTTTCCATCCATTATTCCCTGTCTGGCCTTGTCTGGACTACCTGTAAATGTGTGATTTGAGAGGTTTCCTTCCTTGCTTTTCAGGATCCTTGCAGTTCTATGAATGATAAAAGGCATGGATGGGGTGTCAAAATTTTCTCCTGTCCTTGTTTGATTTACACAACCAGGGAGGGCTTCTCTGTTTACTTGGGAGCTTTGGGGGAGGGTTAATCCATGCCCACCGGAAGCTCTGCTGAAGGAAGGGAGATGCCATGTTCCTGTTGGGATAGGTTTTTAATCTGGGAAATCCTGCTGTGGGGTCAGCTGGCCTGAGCAGTTGAGTGGAAGTTGAATGGTTCTTTGGCCATCGAAGTTGCTAAAGCCGAAATCTTTCATTATTGCTGCTGTTCTTTTTCCCATGCGATTAACCTCATGTCTGCAGGGGGGGAAAAATACATATATTTTCCCAGGGTGGTAAAACAATTGAGCCTAGAGGAAAATTCACTATGGAGAAATAATTTTATCAGATCATGGCAATTGTCTGCACCTCTTTCTAGCAGCACTATTAAGAATGAAATCCTATTTAATTCAACCAAAACTTTGGGGACAAAGTCAGGATGGACTCCAAGTGATGACATGGACGAGACCCTGAGATTTTCTTGGCAAGATTTTAGACAAGATTTTAGACACAGCCCTCTTCTTAGAATTGAGAGACAGTAATTGGCCCAAAGTCATCCACCTGGTTTTCAGGTCTAAGGCAGGACTAGAACTCCCAATCTCCTGGCGATTGGCCTAAAATCACCCAGCTGGTTTTCATGCCTAAGTCAAGACTAGAATTCACAGTCTCCTGGTGATTGGCCCAAAGTCATCTACCAGGTTTTCGCATCTAAGGCAGGACTAGAACTCCCAATCTCCTGGTGATTAATCCAAAGTCACCCAACTGGCTTTCATGTTTAAGGTGGGGCTAGAACTCACAGTCTCCCAGTTTCTAGCCCAATAACTTTAACTACTATGCCAAACTGTCTTTCTCAGTAGTCCTCAACATACAACCATATTAGAGCCTTCCCGTTAGGGTTGTATGTCATCATGGTCATAAAAGGATGCTTTTCACAGCAGTCATAAAGCGAGCTTGGCAGTCATTAAGCAACCTAAAGGTTTGCTACAGGTATGGTTTCATTTTCCCAAGGAACCACACGAATAACAGAATAACAGAGTTGGAAGGGACCCTTAGAGGTCTTCTAATCTAACCTCCTACTCAGGCTGGAAATCCATTTCAGACGAATGGATGTCCAATCTCTTCTTAAAAAACTCCAGTGTTGAGAAACTATTGTGGAGGGCCGCTGACATTTATACCCCACCCACACTGCCATCTCACCCTCCATCAATGGACTATGTCAAAATATTTAAACTGTAAAAATTAAAACCCATTTCTCTTTTGTCAAAACTGATAGCCATCTACTAGGTTGAATTTTTAAACTTGAATCTTCAGGAACTGATTGTGTAATTGTCCTTCTTTTTGTTTCTTTCATTTGATTCCCTTCCTCCCTTTCTTTTCTTTTTTTCTTTCTTTCTGCTGTTTCTTGGGCAGAAGCAGAAAATTCCTATTTTGGCCTCTTCTGAATTTCTTTCTTTCTTTTTTTTTTACATCACAGCTTCAATATACAAAGACATCTCTTAGACATGAAATACTAACCAAATCACTTCCACTAAAAATCACCAAAACTTTTTTTTGAGCAAAGGAAGCAAAAAAAAAAAAACATAAGAGAAAAATGATCTTACAAAAAGTAAGGACAACTTCTAAGAGACATCAAGGAAATTCCTCGGAGAGGGAGAAGCATCCTTTGGTGACATATATTTTTCATTTTACTTCAGGCCATGAACAAAACAGGCTGAAATTGTAGTTATTTTGAAATTGTTCTGGTCTTTCTTCTTCTGAGGCTGCGCGGAAGTATTTAAAAGTCTGTCAAACCTGTTGGACTATGCAAGGACTTTTTCCTAACTGGTGTCTGATTGGGTTTGGACCAGGGGTGGGATTCTACCAGTTTGCACCTATTCGCTAGAACCGGTTGTTAACATTCTAAGCAGTTTGGAGAACCGGTTGTTAGAAGAAATTACTGGCCTAATCCTGTAAGGAAGGCAGGAAGGGAACATTCTGGTGTTGCTTACAGAAACTGCCTCTCCGTTAACCCTTATTACATTCTTGGCAGGACTAGACTTCCTGTCTCAGGAACTTCTCTGGAGTTTTTTCCTCTCCTTTGCTGGTACTTTGCTTGTGTGGAGTGACCATTCAAGGTTACAATGACACTGAAAACAGTGATGTATGACCATTTTTCACACTTTCGACTGTTGCAGCATCCCCACAGTCACGAGAGGCCAGGCGAGGAGATGCGTGCCTCGATGTGATTGATGTTGAGTTGGCCACACCCACCAACTAAGCCACGCCCACAGAACCGATTGTTAAAAAATTTGAATCCCACCCCTGGTTTGGTCCCTATACAATAGAGCAATATTTCTCAACCTCTGCCACTTTAAGATGGGTGGGCTTCAACTCCCGGAATCCCCCCGTTCAGAATTCTGGGAGTTGAACTTCACCCATCTTAAAGTGGCTGAGGTTGAGAAACAGCACACTCATCAGATGGTAATTCCTATCTGTGGCTGTCAGGAAATGATACCTTGAAATAATACAGGTGGCCTTCAACTTACAACAGTTCAAAAGGCCATGGTGCAGTGGTGGAATGCTACCGGTTCAGCCCGGTTCTACCGAGCCGGTAGCGGCGATGAGCAGCAGACACCGAACTGGTTCTCTCCACCGCCCTGCTGTTGGACCTGCCCACCCGCCCAGGCTCCCATACTCACCTTTATCTTCTGCTTTTGAAGCTCAGCTGCTTTGCGCGGCACAGAAAAGTGCCACGCAGCAGCTGTTGAAGCGACCGGGAGAGCGCAGGCTTGCAGAAGATGAGTTGGAACGCCTCTGTGTCTGCGTAAAATGCGTGTTTGATGCGCATGTGCATGCAAAGTGTGTGCATGCAAGCAAAGTGCGCCCACCAAGCCACACCCACCCAACCGGCGGTAAAAGTTTTTGAATCCCACCACTGCCATGGTGGTGCAGTGGTTGGAATGCAGTATTGCAGGCTAATTCTGCCCACTGCCAGAGGTTCAATCCTGATGGCTCAAAATTGACTCAGCCTTCCATCCTTCCGAGATCAGTAAAATGGTGACACAACAGTGATTGGTCTCATTCAAGACAACGATGAATCTACATACAGACAGGAGGTTATACAGCTTGCCTCGTGGTGTAACCAGAACAATCTGGAACTGAACACACTCAAAACCGTAGAAATGGTGGTAGACTTTAGAAGAAACCCTCCCATACTACCACCTCTTACAATACTAGACAACACAGTATCAACAGTAGAGACCTTCAAATTTCTAGGTTCTACTATATCACATGACCTAAAATGGACACCTAACATCAAAAACTTCATCAAAAAAGCACAACAAAGAATGTTCTTTCTGCGCCAACTCAGAAAGCTCAAACTGCCCAAGGAGCTGCTGATCCAGTTCTACAGAGGAATGATTGAGTCTGTCATCTGCACCTATATAACTGTCTGGTTTGGCTCTGCAACCCAACAGGACAGACACAGACTTCAGAGGATAATTAGGACTGCAGAAAAAACAATTACTACCCACCTGCCTTCCATCAAGGACCTGTATACTGCACGAGTCAAAAAGAGGGCTGTGAAAATATCTCCAGACCCCTCACATTCCAGACATAAACTGTTTCAACTCCTTCCTTCAAAACGATGCTATAGAACACTGCACACCAGAACAACTAGACACAAGGACAGTTTTTTCCCAAAAGCCATCACTCTGCTAAAAAAACTAATTCCATCAACACTGTTCAACTATTACAAATTCTGCACTACTATTACTGTTAATCTTCGTATCACTCCTTATCACCCAACCCCTTCCACTTGTGACTGTATGACTGCAATTTTGTCACTTGTATCCATCCTTACGATTTATATTGACTGTTTCCTAGTATGATTTGATTGCTTATTGTACCCTATGTCTATTATTAAGTGTTGTACCTGATGATTCTTGACGAATGTATCTTTTCTTTTATCTACACTGAGAGCATTTTTACCAAGACAAATTCCTTGTGTGTCCAACCATACTTGGCCAATAAAGAATTCTATTCTATTCCATTCTATTCAAAAATGAGAAGCCAGATTTGGGGGGCAAGAGGCTGACTCTGTAAACTGCTTAGAGAGGGCTGTAAAGCACCGTGAAGCAGTATATAAGCCTAAGTGCTTATTGCTATTTAATGACTGTTCGAAGTTACAACTGGAAAAAAAGTGACCTATGACCATTTTTTCACACTGACGGCCATTTCAGCATCTCCATGGTTACGTGATTAAAATTTGGATGCTTGGCAACTAACTCGTGTTTATGATGTGTTCCAGAATCCTGTGCGATCCCTTTTTGCGACCTTATGACAAGCGAAGTCAATGGAGAAGCCAGATTCACTTAATAACCATGTGACTAACTTCACACCAGCACTGATCCACTTAACAACGGTGACACAAAAGGTCGTAAAATGGGGCAAAACTCACTTAACAGCTGCCTCACTTAGCAACAGAAATGTTGGGGTCCATTGTGATCATACATCAGTGCATCTAAGGAGACAAAAATCAGCAAAACCAACTCCTGAGCTCTTGTACAGAATTTCTGGGTGAAAAATCTCTTCTCAATTTCTGGCTTCCCTTTGCTTTTATAATGAAGTCCTCCTTGATTTAAATAATTGCTGAAATAAAGGAAACTTAAAGAAAAAAGGACATCCATTTTTTTTATTCCAGAAAGCTGGAATTCAAGAAATCCATTTCTGGCCTTAGAATTTTCTCCTTCTAAATTTAAATCCTTTTGCGTTTCTCTTGATTGGTGGAATCTGGTAAAGGAATAAAGGAAGATACCAACTAGGTATTATTTCTGTATCCCTAGTATGGAATTTCTCTCCTTCTCCTCCTCTTCCTCCTACTTCCTATCATCATCATCATACCATCTTCATGCCCGTCATATTTCATATCAGAAATAAATGTCACTCCAGAGACTAGAACTGAATCCATCATAACAAGGATGCCTGCCACTCCATAATCACAATAGGCACATTTTTTTAAACACTGCCTGCTGCCTACAAAGACACCCAGGATGCCTAAATATATAAATCCATTTTATCTCCAGCCAAAGCAAAAAAAGGAAGGGAGGGGGGATTTGAAACCTATGGATACAGGACATTCCTAGCTCCATTGCAAATTCCAGAGAAAAATAAATAAAAGAACACATGAAAATGAATTGAAGGTTGAGGAGTGGGGAGGGAAGATTTTTTTTTTTTTAAAGCTACGTTTCTTTTTTGGAGAAAAAAAAATTCAAAATGATCAGGCATATTTAAGTGGAATTTCACCATCTAAACTGCTGTCGCTCATTATAAAATTTTAAAACACAATGATATGACCACATCCACAGCAAACAGTTCTGCCCACTAAAATGAAGATAAATCTCAGCTACAAAGAGCTCAATGTCCAAAGGAGTGAAGGTTTTGAAGTTGTCCTTCTTGTTTTGAGCATAAACCAGTATTTATGTATTTTTTTTGTTCCAGGAAGGACCATGGTTATCTGTTATTTGCACCCTTGTTCTTTTCTTTCCATTCCTTTGAAAAATTCTTTTCTTTCCATCCCTTTGAAAACAGGGCCAAAGCTAGTCCACAAATCATCAAATAGAAACAACTTACAGTAAAGCAAGAATGGAAGTATCCTTGCAGGATAGAGGACGGCAATGCTCAACTGTTTCTACTTCCAACAATTTTGCAACATTATGTTATCCTTTGGCAGCATTCACCCATCATGGCAGCTTAGGGAAGTACATTAAAAAAATATCCATATCATTCCACTATTAAAAATCTTTCTGGGGGTGTGTGTGAAAAATCATTTTCCTTGTGAGGCATCACTTAATGCAAACACAAAGAGTGGCGTCGAAAAGATCCAATTTCTAAATTTGGCCCAAACTTTGCCAAAACCTTATGTGACTCCGCCCGTTTCTTGTGCTATTTCGGTCCAACTTTTCTGTTCTTCGATGGATCAAACTGTGTCAGAAAGCACAAAGTTTCTGAGCTAGCAAGGATAACTGAACCGGTGAGGTTAAACAAATAAATAAAATAAAATAAAATGTAGATCAATGGGATTGGCAAAAGGGATGTATTCCTAGCTAAGCATCAAAACGAACCCTTCTCAACCCAACACAGAATTAAAACTGCAAAATCGGGGAATGTTTGCAAAGGTGGAGATGTAATTCTTGGGAAAGGAAAGAAGAAAATCAAATGAGAGAGAGAGAGAGAGGCACAAGCAGAGACAAACTCTAAAGGCCAATTTCCTGTTTATGAAAAAACAGAAATAATTCCAAAACTGACATACCCTTTAGTTGCCATCTCTCAATCACAATCTGAAGCCAGGGGGAGAGAAAAAAAAATCTCTTTGCAACATACCACCTTTTAAGTTTATGTAAGCTGCTCAGAGCCCCCGCCCCCCCCCTCGGACTCCCCTCCCCCTTTTTCCTTTCCTTCTTTCTTTCCTTCTTTCTTTCTTTTTAAAGAGCTAATTGATGAAATAAAGTTAAAGAGGAGAGGAGAGGAGAGGATCGCTCTTTGTGGGCTGGGGAGAGAGAGGGGAGAGCAGGAGGCGGCTATAGAGTCCAGTTTCTGCCCAGCGTTTTTGACCAGTCAGGACTTCAGAGCTCATTAACATTTTGGTTTTGTCTAGATTAAAACGTGGGCCCCTCTATTCAACTCCTGGCCTTCTCTCTTTATTGTGAAGGACAGAGGAAGCCCCCACCCCTCCAAGCCCACCCCGTGCTTTGGACGGCCCCTCTATTAACATTCCCTTCTTTTGTGAAGGTGTTTCTTTTCTTTTCGGTCGTGTTGTTAAGAGTCCTTCAGGCCTGGCTCTTGAAGAAAGTGTTTGCAAAATTACACCTTCCTGCCTGAACCTCCAAAGGGAGCCAGAGGGAGGTAGTTAGGACAACATTATGGGGGGTTAATTCTTTTTTTTTTTTTTTTAATAGCACCTTTACCCTAAATTTGCAGAGAAAAAGCAACAGTGTTGGGAAAGGGGGGGAAAATAGATTGATGGATTAGTGTTCATATTGTTGGTGGTAAACTATGGCTACAAGCAGTGGAAGGAAGGAAGGAAGGAAGGAAGGAAGGAAGGAAGGAAGGAAGGGAGGGAGGGAGGGAGGGAGGGAGGGAGGGAGGGAGGGAGGGAGGGAGGGAGGGAAGCAGGACAAAAAGGAAGGGAGGGAGGAAAGAGGGAAAAAGAAGAGGAAAAGTAAGGAATTGAAAGGGAACGGAAGGGAAGGGGAGGGAGGGAGCAGAATCAGGATAAAAAGGAAGGGAGGGAGGAAAGAGGGAAAAAGAAGAGGAAAGGAAAACAGGAATGGGAAGTGAAGTGAGGAAGGAAGGAAGGAGGGAGGGAGGGAGGGAAGGAAGGAAAGAAGGAAGGAAGGAAGGAGCAGAAACAAAACAAAAAGGGAGGGAGGGAGGGAAGAAGGAAAAGAAGAGAAAAAAACAGAAAGGGAAGGGAAGGGAAGGAAGAAAGGAAAGAAAGAAAGAAAGAAAGAAAGAAAGAAAGAAAGAAAGAAAGAAAGAAAGAAAGAAAGAAAGAAAGAAAGAAAGAAAGAAAGAAAGAAAGAAAGAAAGAATGGAGCAAAAGCATCAAATATTTCTTTATATATAAACATGCCAATGACCATAGCAGCAGCAGCATCACTTGTGTACTCAGGCACTTTTAAATAAACAAACAAACAAACAAATAAATAAATAAATAAATAAATAAACAAACAAACAAATAAATATAAAGGGTGCCTCGGCATCTTCGCAAGATCTAAATAAGGAAACTTCTGTGTTAATGTATTCCTGAGCACAAAGGTATGTATCAACAAAAGCCCATGCGGACCCCAGCGTCTGCTCGGCATGCTCAGAGAGTCAGAAGAAGGTTTTGTAAGATCCCCGTGTGCAGGGCCCATTGCCTCTACGGACGTCAGCAATGCCAGGCGGTTTATGAAAGGGTGAATGTTTTTGTTTTCAACCTGCATAATCTGGTTCATACGTGCAATCAATCAATCAATCACACACTGATGTTGTTGAATAAACCACAGTATAATTTGGTACAGGGTACTGCATAAAATTACAGATTTTGACTTTGTTGCTTGTGATGTGTGTGTGTGTGTGTGTGTGTGTGTGTGTAGAGGGAGGGAGGGAAGGAGAAAGGGAGAGCTGAGAGAGAGAGAGAGAGATGGATGGATGGATGGATGGATGGATGGATGGATGAATGAATGGAAGAATGGATAGATGGATGGATAGATGGATAGGTGGATAGGTGGATAGATGGATAGGTGGATAGGTGGATAGGTGGATAGGTGGATAGGTAGATAGGTGGATAGGTGGATAGGTGGATAGGTGGATAGGTGGATAGGTGGATAGATGGATAGATGGATAGGTGGATAGGTGGATAGGTGGATAGATAAATAGATTTACTCACAAGCATTTACAAATGTCTAAATGCACAATATGTGCCCTGTATTACAAACAATAAAGTCAATAGAATAGTACTACAGGGTCCACTATCAAAATGTAATGCGGTATATTCAACAACATCAGGGTGTGATTGATGGATTCTCTGTCTACCAGCATCCATCCATATTCATCTGGCTAGCGTCCTGTCAGTGTATGAGAGAGTTGAGGGCTGTTTGGAAACTGAAACAGTATTTGCTGTGTGAGCAAGAAGGAGACAGCAAGGAGCCTGGGCATGGCTTAGCTCAACTGTTTTGTACTAAAGCTGCTTGGTGCTCTGAAATCTAAACTGAAACTGAAACTCCTCTCCTCTGCTTGTGTTTTGCATTTGGAGCAGATTTCTTTTCAGGTGGGGAGGGGAGGTAGAGCTCCTTAGCATCAGAGTGTGTTAATAATATAGGAAATATTAATGCTCTGATGGTCATTTCGAAAAATCCTTTCTTAGTGAGCACCTAGAAGCCAAGAGGAACACACGTGCCAAATTTCAAGTTTGTACGCTTTACGGTTCCGGAGTTTTTGTGATGATGTGTGAGTGGTATTTCACTTTTATACACACACACACAAAACTATGTTTAGGTGTATTTATCTGCAAAATGCACCAACCTGCCTTGTTCGCCATGTGCCTAAGTAAAACTTGACAAACCAATCCTTCCTCCCTTCCTTAAACAGATTTTCGTGGGAGAGTCCGTTCCAGAAAGGAAAAAATAAAACAAAATAAAACGCAAACGTTGTTTACAAATATAGATTGACTTCCACCATCACCATCACTCCCGACAAATTGCTTTCTGCCCTATGCCTCATTCCTGTCGAGGCATGTTGGCCCAGAGGCTCTTGCAAAACCAACGCATCTGCAAAGTTTGGAGCCACCAAACCGACAAAATAAATAAATCCGCCAAGACAAAGAGGCCAGCAGTTCCCAATCCCTGCTGTCTATGGAGGGGGTGGCAGCATCTCGGGGGACACCCTTCCCCCCCCGCCCCACTGGTGTGCCAAGAAGGACCTTCAACATCAGCTCTGAAATTGGTATGATTTGCCTGGGAAGCCGGCAGTCATCAGCCAACTGGAGTTGACAAGAAGAGGGACGGGAAGGAGGAAACTGGGAACGACAACAGGGAATGTTCATAATGGATCCGCAACGTGGAGCGGGGGATGAAGAAGAGAGAGGGAGGAGAGAGAGAGAGACCAGCAAATCAGCCTGGTTTGTCTTTGGAAGCATGAGATGCTTGATATTTTTCTGTTTTAGAAAAGAAGTGAAGGAAATTATGATTATGAAATTATGAAAGAAAGGATGATTAGGGGACTGGAGGCTAAAACCTACGAAGAACGGTTGCAGGAACTGGAGTCATGGCTAGTCTAGGGAAGAGAAGGACCAGGGGAGACAGGATAGCAGTCTTCCAATGTTTGAGGGGCTGCCACAGAGAGGAGGAAGAGGTCAAGCTATTTTCTAAATCACCTGTAGGCCAGACAAGGAATAATGGATGGAAACTGATCAAGGAGAGAGTCAACCTAGAAATAAGGAGAAACTTTCTGACAGTGAGAACAATCAACCCATGGAACAGAAGTTGCCCTCGGAAGTTGTGGGAGCTTCATTACTGGAGGCTTTCAAGAAGAGACTGGATCGCCATCGATCAGAAATGGTGTATGGTCTCCTGCTTGGGCAGGGGGTTGGACTAGATGATCTATAAAGTCCCTTCCAACTCTGTATCTGAAATAGAGGATAAGAAGATTCAGGTAGTCCTCGATTTACAACCACAATTAAGCCCACAATTGATGTGGCTGGGTGAGAAAGCTTCTTGCCACATTTGTTAAGTAAATCACTGCAGTTGTAGTAACACTCAGCGAATCT
Organism: Notechis scutatus; assembly: GCF_049901735.1. Classification (NCBI taxonomy): domain Eukaryota; kingdom Metazoa; phylum Chordata; class Lepidosauria; order Squamata; family Elapidae; genus Notechis; species Notechis scutatus. The sequence continues at coordinate 9,210,953 of NC_142011.1, read as the reverse complement.
GGTTTCCCCTCTTGAACTTTGCTCGTCAGAAGGTCGCAAAAGGGGATCACGTAACCCCCGGGACGTAGGTATAAACCAGTCTGAATTTTGATCGCCTGACCCTGGGGATTCCACAATGGTCGTAAGTGTGAAAAAGAGTCGTAAGCCCCTTTTTTCCAGTGCCCTTGTAACTTCGAACGATCACTAAGTGAACGTTAAAGTGTTGATATCACTTTGCAAAGCCTTAGTAACGAGCTTGGGTGTAGTAATGGGCTTGGCACCCATTACCACTTTGCAAAGCCTTAGTAATAACTTGGAATTCTGCATCCAGTTCTGGTCACCACAATATAAAAAAAAAAAGATGTTGAGACTCTAGAAAAAGAGCAGAGAAGAGCAACCAGGATGATTAGAGGACTGGAGACCAAAATAGATGAAGAACAGTTGCAGGAACTGGGCACGGCTAGTCTAGGGAAGAGAAGGACCAGGGGAGACAGGATAGCAGTCTTCCAATATTGGAGGGGCTCCTACATAAATAAGGGGGTCAACTTATTTTCCAAAGCATCCTAAAGCAAGACAAGAAACGATGGATGGAAACTAATCAAGGAGAGATTCAACCTAGAACTAAGGAGAAATTTCCTGACAGTGAAGACAATTAATCATGACTTCCTTCCATAGGTTGTGGGGGCTCCATCACTGGAGGTTTTTAAGAAGATACATACATAGTAGCCTATGTATGATTTGACTGTAACCTATAACCATAGGTTATAGTAACCTATGATTATCACTAAGTGTTGTATCTTATGATTATGATTATTATCTTATGCGCAAAATGTAGTCACCAAACCGGTAGCAACACCAGTTGAATCCCACCCCTGATTAGAACTCACAGTCTCCTGGTTATTGGCCCAAAGTCACCCAGCCAATCTTTCATGCCTAAGGCAGGACTAGAACTCACAGTCTCCTTCTGATTGGACCAAAGCTCAAAGCTGGCTTTCATGTCAAGACGGGTCTAGAACTCACAGTCTCCTGGTGATTGGTTCAAAGTCTCCCAGCCAACTTTCATGCCTAAGGCGGGACTAGAACTCAAGAGTCTCCCAGTTTCTAGCTGGATGCCCTCACCACGACACCCAATGGTCTCTCTTCTCTGTAAAAACAAAAACAAAAAGCAGATTTGCACGAGTGCCACCTCTTCGATCAGTCGAAGGGAAAGCCCTTTGCTTCAGTAAGCAAAGACAGTCTTGTGAGAAATCAACAGTTTATTTGCCTTTATTTTTGCCTCTCGACTTGCTTAGGACCAGTTCTGGTCAGGGGAATTTTGATGGAGGTTTTTCGTTTGTTTGTTTGTTTGTTTGTTTGTTTGTTTTATCCCAAAGAGTTGCAGATGGCAACAGTTTTATAAAACTGCATGAAGTTGTTTCAAATCTGCCAAACGTTCTGCAGTCCCATTTTCCCCGCCTTCACTGACAAGCCTTCACACTCACATTTGCGCTCTTGGAGAAGAAGAAGAAGCAGAAATGGGGTGGGTGGAAAAACCTCTGACAAATTTTGACTGGCGCTAGATAACCGGCTTAATCTCCCGGTTTTGACATTTGCAAAATTCTCAGGCAAGGTGAAGCAGGAGGGAGGCTGTGACATTGCTCTCAGATCCTAAAGCCACCCCAGTTCACAGACAAGATAGAGATTTTTTTTTCCAATTATGGATCAGCTCAGAACATTTTCCTGGGGAGAAAAAGAAGCCAGGCAAAGTCAGAAGTTGGTGAAAATAAAATTTTGTAAATACGGGCAATTCAGCCATTTGGTGGTTTTTTTTCACGGTGACCCTCGTCAAGTTGAAGGCGAATTGCAAGGTAGAGTTAAATAAAAAAAAAAACGAGATGGGGGACAGAATGCATGTGCAACAGTTCGTTTAGTGACCAAGTTACAGCTGACTTATGACCGTTTTTCACAGTCATGACCTTTGCAGCATCCCCATGATCGTGTGGTCAAAATTCAGGTGCTTGGCAACTGATTCATATTTATGACTGTTGCTGTGTCCCAAAATCACGCGATCCCCCTTTTGCAACCTTCTGACAAGTGAAGTTGATGGAGAAGCCAGATTCATTTAACAACTGGGTTATTAACTAATCAGCTGCAATGATTCACTTAATCTGGTCAATTGTTGTATAGACTCCCTTCCTTCCTTCCTTCCTTCCTTCCTTCCTTCCTTCCTTCCTTCCTTCCCTCCTATGTGGGCTGGGAGTTGGGGGCTCCCATTGGTTCTAGTCAGTGGGGAGAGAAAACGCATCTATTCATTAGGTCTCTGTCTCTTTCTCTCTCTTTCTCCCCCTCTTTCTCCCTATCTCCTCTTTCTTTCTCTCTCTTTGTCTTTCTCTTTGTCTTTCCCTTTCTTTCTTTCTTTCTTTCTTTCTTTCTTTCTTTCTTTTCTTTCTTTCTTTCTTTCTTTCTCTCTCTCTCTCTCTCTCTCTCCCTCTTTCTCGATATCTCATCTTTCTTTCTCTCTTTCTCTTTCTGTCCCTCTTTCTATCTCCTCTTTCTCTCTCTCTCCTACTTTCTCCCTATCTCCTCTTTCTTTCTTTCTTTCTTTCTTTCTTTCTTTCTTTCTTTCTTTCTTTCTTTCTTTCTTTCTTTCTTTCTTTCTCTCTCTTTCTCTCTCTTTCTTTCTCTTTCTGTCCCTCTTTCTCTCCCTCCCTCCCTCCTTTAACATTTACATGAAGTCACTGGAAAAGATTATCCATTGGTTCAGGCCATGCTGATGTTCAGAGTGCTTATGGTATCTAAATATATCTTTCCAGCAGAGCCAAGCTACTTACACAGTAGAAGTCTTAACCTGGGGCCTGGGGCATGGAGGCGGGGGATTAGAAGAAACAGGCTGAAACGGAATTCCAGCAAAAATTCAGTTTCCATACAGGAATGTCTAGTTTTCTGTCTGTTCCAGTGGTGCCCCGGATGGCACGACGTGAAGCCTGTTGGAAGCCTCTTGGACTTCATAGATAGGCAAATAAAGACAGTCTGCTGGTCATTGTGCATTTGTGTGCGTGTAGTGTGTGTATTTTGTTTCCCTTTGGTTGACGTGCCAGAGGCAGCCTTTATCAACTCTTCTTTAGAGCTGTTTTTCAACCTCCACAACATTAAGATAGATGGACTTCAACTCCCAGAATTCCCCAGCCAGCATGGCTGGTTGGGGAATTCTGGGATTTGAAGTCCGAGCATCTTAAAGTGGTCAAGGTTGAGAAAGATTACTTTAGAGCAGGGGTGGGGAACTATGGTCCTTTTATGACTTGTGGACTTCAACTCCATTCTGACCCAGGCTTGGTAAAGCGTAATTATTCACAAACTTGTTTTAAAAGCAAAACCTATTTTATTGCAACACTGGGAATTGTTTTCATTCCCAGCCAGAATTAATTTCAAACAGTCCCCCAAGATAAGCATACACCTTTCAGTTCTGTGAAGTGCTGCCAAAAACAGAAGCATCAAATGAACTAGAAAAGAAACCAACCGAAGTACGAGAAAAAATAACCGAAGTACAAAAGAGCTTCCAGGATGACTCGGAACCAGTCGAACTACTTTGCTTCCTGCAAAGGTTTCATCATCTTGGCCTGACTTTTATCCCTGATGGGAGGGGCAATCACCTCCCAGCCTTACTCCTGAGTCACTCTTTCTGTTTCAGCTGCTCTCGCCTTCTAGCAGCTCTGTGCACACGCGCACTGGGAACAGGCTCCCCTTGTTCCTCTGCCTCGCTGCTGCCAGACTCCGAAGGCTCCAGAGTCAGCACCCCACTCCCAGATAGTCCTGGCCCCATCTCTGCATCGGACAAGAGTCCCGCGTCCTCTCCAGACTCCCGGACTGGTCCCCATTCTTCCCCACTGTCCGATTCCACTGCCGTCTGCAGCGGCTGCCAGCAAACCACAACAAGCTCCCAGAATTCCTGAGCCATTCCTGAGTTGAAGTCCTCCAGTCATAAAGGCGCCATCATTTTCCCACCTCTGCTTTAGAGGATGGCAACTGACACCGATCTGCCTTTTGAAGGCCGTAATTCAAAGGTACTCAGGTGATCCTTAACTTACACCTGGAATTCAGCCTGGAATTACACGGCAGTCATAAGATGAAGCATCCCATGATTGAAGATGAAGTTATGACTTCTTTTTTTTTTTACAATGGTCATTAAATGAACACTGTAGTTGTTGAGCAAACAAGGTGCATTTGAAGGCCATATCATAGTTGTTAAGGACATCTATGTTCCCCAATGGATGGGGGTTCTTTTGCCAGAAAGTGGAAGTAAATACCAGAAACCAGTAAAAAAAAAAATGTTGCAAATCATGGTCATGTGGCCAAAGGATGCTAGCCATAAAGGTGAACCAGTTGCCAAGTGTTCAAAATGTGATCATGTGACTCTCTGTGTGTTTGTGTGTGTGTGTGTGTGTGCACACATCATAAATCTGAAACCAGGCCATAAGTAGTTCTGGGGAGGTCCATAATAACTTTGGATTGTCATTGAGAAATGCATTTTAATTACACTTAGGAAGAGCCAGTTTGGTCTAGTGGTTAAGACTAGAAAGCGGGAGACCATGAGTTCTAGTCCCACCTTAGGCATGAAAGCTGGCTGGGAGACTATGGACCAATCACAAGGAGATGGTGAATTCTAGTCCCACCTTAGGCATGAAAGCTGTCTGGGTAACTTTGGGCCAATCACTAGGAGACTGAGAGTTCTAGTCCCATCTTAGGCATGAAAGCTGTCTGGGTAACTTTGGGCCAATCACTAGGAGACTGAGAGTTCTAGTCCCACCTTAGGCAAGAAAGCTGGCTGGGTAACTTTGGGCCAATCACTAGGAGACTGAGAGTTCTAGTCCCACCTTAGGCAAGAAAGCTGGCTGGGTAACTTTGGGCCAATCACTAGGAAACTGAGAGTTCTAGTCCCACCTTAGGCAAGAAAGCTGTCTGGGTAACTTTGGGCCAATCACTAGGAGATTGTGAGTTTTAGTCCCACCCTAGGCATGAAAGTTGGCTGGGTAACTTTGGGCCAATCACTAGGAGACTGAGAGTTCTAGTCCCACCTTAGGCAAGAAAGCTGGCTGGGTAACTTTGGGCCAATCACTAGGAGACTGAGAGTTCTAGTCCCACCTTAGGCAAGAAAGCTGGCTGGGTAACTTTGGGCCAATCACTAGGAGACTGAGAGTTCTAGTCCCACCTTAGGCAAGAAAGCTGTCTGGGTAACTTTGGGCCAATCACTAGGAGACTGAGAGTTCTAGTCCCGCCTTAGGCATGAAAGCTGTCTGGGTAACTTTGGGCCAATCACTAGGAGACTGAGAGTTCTAGTCCCGCCTTAGGCATGAAAGCTGTCTGGGTGACTTTGGGCCAATCACTAGGAGACTGAGAGTTCTAGTCCCACCTTAGGCAAGAAAGCTGGCTGGGTGACTTTGGGCCAATCACTAGGAGACTGAGAGTTCTAGTCCCGCCTTAGGCATGAAAGCTGTCTGGGTGACTTTGGGCCAATCACTAGGAGACTGAGAGTTCTAGTCCCACCTTAGGCAAGAAAGCTGGCTGGGTGACTTTGGGCCAATCACTAGGAGACTGAGAGTTCTAGTCCCGCCTTAGGCATGAAAGCTGGCTGGGTGACTTTGGGCCAATCACTAGGAGACTGAGAGTTCTAGTCCCACCTTAGGCAAGAAAGCTACTCTTTCTCAGCCCAACCCCCTGACAAGATGGTTGTTGTGGGAAAAATAGGAGGAGGAGAATGCTGGATATGTTTGCCATCTTGAGTTATTTATAACAATATTATTATAACAATAATTAAGGCGGGATACAAAAATAATAAATACTTTACCCCACAGGCACAACTTACATAATTCAGTTGGACCTTAAAACAATAATTACAGGCTTTGAAATAAGCTGCGATAATGATGGAATACTCTCTGTCTCTCTTCTTTTGCCCTTTACCCCAATAATCTAGTCTGTTTCTTTTCTGCCATGGTTTAAGAAGAAGAAAAAAACAATCTAAAATCATACATTATTTGTGTACTGTTAACTCTCTCCCACACTGAAATGAGGCTCAGTTTTAATCTGCTGTCAGGTTTTTTTTAAACGTTCATCCATTTTATTCCAGGTTCTCTTTTGATTCCTTCTTGCTTAGAACATAGCGGAGTTTGGATTTTATTTTATTTTTTTTACTATTTTCAGTTGTGATATTCTGTTGTAACATCCGTCTTGCCTTTTATTTAACTTGAGTTTAGATTGTTATTTATTGGCATTCTCAGTTCCTGCCGCGGGCTGACTTCCCTGGGAATGCACTGCATATAAATGAACTAACTAAATTAATAAACAGTACAGTAAATAAAAATATGGAGGCCAGGGATATTAAAATCACATTTAAGGGAGATCCTTCCCAGTTTTTCTGGAAGAGCCTGGGATCATGGGAAGAAGTGAATCACTGCAGTTGTTAACGTTGGTTGTTAAGTGAATCTGGCTTCCCCATTGGCTTTGCTTGTCAGAAGGTTGCAAAAAGGGATCCCATGGACCCCCATTATGCAACCGTCATAAATATGAGTCAGTTGCCAAGCATCTGAATTTTGATCACCTGACCATGGGGATGCCACGACGGTCATAAAGTGTGAAAAATGGTCCCACACCCACTTTTTTTTTCCAGTGCCATCATAACGTCAAACGGTCCTTAAACGAAATAACAGTTTGTAAGTCAAGGACTACCTGTATTTATTTATTAAATTGTATTCGCTTCTTAAATTTATTCACCACCCATCTGTCACTGTCATGCAACTCTGGGTGGCTGAACAATTACATTCTGTTGCCAAGAAAACACAGAATGTAAAAACAAGGCAGACATGTCCATTTAGAACCGCAAAGTCATTCTAAAACAGAGGTCTCCAACCTTGGCAGCTTGAAGCTGGCAGGGGAATTCTGGGACTTGAAGTCCGCCAGTGTCATGCCCCTGTTAGAATTTGACTCTGAGAGAGAGGAGGAACAGCCGACAGGGAGTGGGAGTGTGGCTCCGGAGATTGTGGAGGAAATTGGAGAAGGGCACAGGCTGGCTGGGCATTAAGAGGAAGACCCAGGCCCGCCCCCTCTTCATCCTAGGGCACGCAGGGAGGAGCGGATAAGGGAGAAACATGCATGGCGTGGTCTACAGGGAAGGAAAGGGCCTTGATCTCCTTCATGGGCTGCAGCTGGGAGGACTGTTTAAAAGGACAAACTGCGCATGGGCCAGTGCTGAAAGCAAAGCGTGAAAATATTTCTTCCCCATTGACTTTCCTTTCCAGAAGTTCGTGAAAGATGATCACATGACCCTGGGACACTGCAACTGTCATAAATAGGAACCAGTGGTCAAGCATCTGAATGAAAATCATGTGACCCTGGGGGATGCTGCAATGGTCATAAGTGTGAAAAACAGTCGTAAGTCACTTTTTTCAGTGCCATTGTAACTTTGAACGGTCACTGAATGAACCATTGTAAGTTGAGGGCTACCTGGTGTAAATGGGTATGGAGCTTTCTTGGCTGGCAGGACATTTTCTGCCTTCCGTCCCTTCACTGTTGAAGACAGGTGCTGCTGTGGTTCACCGGCAGCAGGTGCAGACGGCTGAGGTCTTGGAGAGCGAGGACTCAGATGAGGGGCCTGCGTGTGATGCAGGACCATCAGGGAGTGGAGTACTGCCTTCGGAGCTTGTGGAGGCTGGAAGCAGTGATGAAGAGGTCCCCGAGGAGCCTGTGCCCAGTGCGCATGCGCGTAGGGCTGCTTGAAGGAAAGAGCAGCTGCAGCAGCACGGGCAACTTGGGAGTAAGGCTGCAAGGTAATGGCCCCTCCTTTAAGAGATAAAAGCCAGCTGAGAAACGGGAGTTCTTTGCAGGAAGCAAAGACGTTTTTGCACTCAAGCCTTGCGGACGTTTGGAACACCTTGGTTGGTATTTGGAGACTCTTTGTGTTTGAAATATTTCTTAGTAACTTTATCTAGTGTTCTTGGCAGCCTTGCCCAACTTTGGCAAGGCTTGTTCTTATCAGAGACAATTAGTTTGAAACAGCCTTTTAACTGTGAAGGAACAGAATTTGTAAAGAATCATTAAAAGGTTTTGCTGTTACCTCTATTTTGTGTTTGTTTCCTTGGAACAAGGTTTGGGTCAGAACAGGTGCTGGGTTAGCATGGGTTAGACCTGGATGACTGAGAATCTCATAGAGTTTTGGCTATGCACTTTGGGGTGAGCCCCCTTCATGCAGGAGTATGAATGGATTTCCAGAAAAATTGCAGACTACAGGAACCATTTGCATTCCAGTGTGACATGCCGACAACACAGACTCATCCCCAACAGCCTCCTGCACCTGTCTTCAACAGGGAAAACATCAGGGCAGAAAAACACCCTGTAAAAACCACAACTCCACAGCACAGTCCTTTCAGCAGTTCCAAGGAGGCTCCACATGGATTTGCACCATTTGGGTGTCTCTGAGGACACAGACAAACCTCCAAGTGGCCTCAATGCAGAGTTGGTATTCAGCAGGTTCCGACCAGTTCTGGAGAACCGGTAGCGGAAATTTTGAGTAGTTCGGAGAACTGGCAAATACCACCTCTGACTAGAGATTTTACAGTATCCTTCCCCTGCCACGCCCACCAAGCCACACCCACAGAACCAGTAGTAAAAAAAATTTGAATCCCACCACTGCCTCAATGACTCTCTAAAAAGGATGCAAATGACCTGCAGAAACCACAGCTCCACAACACAGTCCTTTCAAGCATTTCCAAGAAGGCTCCGCACCTATTTGCACCACTCAGGGGTCCCCTGAGGACACAAACCTCCAAGTGGCCTCAACGACCCTCTAAAAGGATGCAAATGACCAGCCGTCTGCAAGGAGTATAAATCCTTCCACTCCCCACCATCCAGTCAGAGCTGAAGAAGCTTCTTGGATGAGAAGGGAAACGTCTTCAAAAGAAAAACCAGAAAGTCCAGTTTCCTCCTGAAAAAAAGCACTTTTGGGACAACCATGTCCTGGAGGACTGAGAATCTCCATCGACCTTCAGCTTTGCGCTTTGGGGTCAACCTCCCTTTGAATGGTGCAGGAGTACAAACGGATTTCCAGAAAAATTGCAGACTACAGGAGCCGTTTGCATTTCAGTTTGACATGCCGACAACACAGGCTCATCCCTAACAGCCTCCTGCACCTGTCTTCAACAGGGAAAACATCAGGGCAGGAAAAACACCCTGCAGAAACCACAGCTCCACAGCACAGTCCTTTCAGCAGTCCCAAGAAGGCTCCACATGGATTTTGCACTGTTTGGGTGTCTCTGAGGACACAGACAAACCTCCAAGTGGCCTCAACGACCCTCTAAAAGGATGCAAATGACCAGCTGTCTGCAAGGAGTATAAATCCTCCCCACCATCCAATCAAGGGCTTAAAGAAGTTTCTTGGATGAGAAGAGAAATGTCTTCAAAGAAAAAACAGAAAGTCCAGTTGCCTCTTGAAAAAGCACCTTTGGCGACAACCATGTCCTGGAGGACTGAGAATCTCTATCAACTTTCAGCTATGTGCTTTGGGGTCAACCTCCCTTTGAATGGTGCAGGAGTATGAATGGATTTCCAGAAAAATTGCAGACTACAGGCACCATTCGCCCTTCAGTTTGTGATGCAGGCAACACGCTCATCCCCAACAGCCAAGTCAATAGGGAAGCCAGATTCACTTCACAGCCGGGTGACCACCTTATTAATTGCAACGATTCACTTAACCACTGCAAGAAAGGTTGTAAAATGGGGCAAAGCTCACTTAGCAAATGCCTCCCCTAACCGCAGAAATGTGGGCCTTGACGGCGGTCGGTCGTAAGGCAAGAGGACGATCTGCAATCCCAGTGCAAAGAAATGGGTTTTGCATAACCGGCTCCCAGGGCTCACTTTTGATGGACACCGACATTTCCCCTTGGCTTCCATTTTCTTCCCTTGAGCCCAGCCTCTTCCAGAAGAATTGTGAAGAAATCCTTTAACGGATTAAAAGAATTGGAAGGGACCTTTCAGGCTATCTAGTCCAACCCCCTCCCCCGCCGAAGTGGGAGACCCTACCCCATTTCTGACAAATGGCAGTCCAATCTCTTCTTGCAGGTCTCAAGTGATGGTGCTCCCACAACTTCCAAGGGCAACTTCTGTTCCATCGGTTGATTGTTCTCACTGTCAGAAAATTTCTCCTTATTTCTAGGTTGAATCTCTCTTTGTTCAGTTTCCATCCAGTATTCCTTATTTATTTATTTATTTATTTATTTATTTATTTATTTATTTATTTATTTATTTATTTATTTGATTTGCCAATTGTTTACAAGATAATAAGTATAAGTGAGGTCAATAGTAGACAGTCTAAGGTTAAAGTTTTTGGGGTTTGGGGAAGAAACTACAGAGTCAGGTAGAGTATTCCAGACATTGACCACTCTATTGCTGAAGTCGTATTTCCTGCAATCAAGTTTGGTGTGGTTTACTTTGAGTTTGTATCTATTGTGTGCTCTTGTGTTGTTATGGTTGAAGCTGAAGTATTCCTTGTCTGGCCTTGGAAAACAGCTCGACCCCTTCCTCCTCTCTCTGGCAGCCCCTCAAATATTGGAAGACTGCTCTCCTGTCTCCCTTGTTCCTTCTCTTCACTAGACTAGCCAGGCCCAGTTCCTGCAACCGTTCATTGTATGTTTTAGTCTCCAGTCCCCTAATCATCCTGGTTGTTCTTCTCTGCAATTTTTCTAGAGTCTCAGCATCTTTTTTTAATAGTGTGGTGACCCAAACTGGATGCAGTACTCTAGGTGTGCTCTTATTAAGGCTTTATGGAGTGGTATTACTTGATCTTGATTGTATCCCTCTGTTAATTCAACTTAGGATCCTCTCCCTTAACAAACAGGCATTTTGAGCTCCATCGTGGTCGTAAGTCGAGGACTCCCTGTACCTGTGTGTTTTTGTTTTGTTTTAAAGAAATGTATTGGAATCTGCCTGGAAATGGGAAACGCAGCAGCCAAATAAAAGGAGATTTGAGTCCTGCCAATGCAGGAGCAGCTGGCGGGCGGGGGGGTGTTTGGTGCGGGGTGTAGGCATTCTCTTGGCTCCACCAATTTTGGGGAAGGAGTTACTCCAGAGCTGTGAGCTGCCGGCTATTGTGCCTGGGTGAGGGAGTGGGGGGGAGGATGGAGGAGAGGCTGGGCAGGGAAGCGTCGTCCCCTTCCTTCTCCCTCCCTCGTCCCCTCCCTCGTCCCCCTCGGTTGGATTTGCTGGTCAAAGGAACCGTTAGGAGCGAGGCGAATGAAAGCGCCGCGAATGGGGGAAACGGCGTTTCAAAAGGGCCTCGGCTCCTTTTCCTTAAGGCCTTGGGAACAGCTTGGCTTGCCCGGCTGCGAAGAGGGACGGACGGGAACCTCTGGGAATCCCCCCCAAAGGGGTATGTGTGTATGTGTGTATGGGGGGGAGAGTCAGACCAGAGAAGGTGAGTGGAGAGGGGAGGCAGGGAAACGTGCTCGAAATGGATCTTTCTTTATTGCCACTTTTGAGAAGTGGAACGGGGGGGATTCCAATTACAGGGAGGTTGAGGGAGAAAGGAGTTGGGGGGGCTCCTGTAAATCTTAGAGGGGAGGAGGGGAGATTCTGCCCCCCCCGTCCCGTCGCTGCGAAAGGAAGGAAAGAACCGGCGCTTTGTTTTATTTTGGGGGGTTTGAGCCCCGGGGTTCGACGCTTAGAGGAAGAAAGCCGAGGCGCGCCTAGATGGGGAGGCAAAGGCTGAACGGAGAAGGCGGCGGGGGTAGAGGGTGAAACGGGGGTGAAAAACGGGGCGAGTGGGGGGGGGAAGCTTGGCTCCGTGCATGCGTGTTGAAAAAATCTGCGTTATTTAAGAGGGCGCCGTTGGGCTTCTGCTTATGTGTGCACGCCGCGGTGTATTATGTGCTTAGAGATGCGCGCACCTGCGCGCGTAATTTGGCAGTTCCTAATCTAAGGGGAAAGGATTGGTGTTGGAAAGAACGGAAGCGGCGAATTTTCATCGGGAATTGTGGTTTGGGAGGGTGATGGCTAAGACACCCCCACCCCACCGCCCAGAAGATTAGCTTCAACCGCCCTTAAATCAGAGAAAGTCAGATTCAGAAGAGTTTGTGGCTGATACAAGACCGACAACAGGAATTCTATTTTGTTTTGGGGTGGGTTTTTTCTTTTTGTAAATATTTTTTTTCCCTCTCAAAACAGGCTGGAAAGATAACCTGCCCTTGGCGGGGTAGGGAGGGAATGCGAGGAGCGCTAGGTTTTGCGCGGGTTGTTGGTGTTTTTTCCCCGCTAGCCGGCCGGAGTTTTATTTTTATTTTTTTAATGTAGGGTTTTCTTACTGGCGGGATCGCCACTCTGGATTGCTGGGAGGGGTCTCGAGAAGCTAAAACGCGGTCCCCCTTGGTGGGAAAGAAAGCTGAGTTCGCGCAGCCACGGTCTCTTTGTTTGAGGAACAGTTGGTGGCCGGGTAGAGGATGTAGAGGAAAAAAGAGGAAGGAGGGAAGGAAGGAAGGAAGGAAGGAAGGAGGGAAGAAGGAAGGAAGGGGAAAAAGGAAGGGGAAGGAAAGGGAAAGAAGGAAGGAAAGGGAAAAAGGAAGGAAGGAAGGAAAGGAAAAGGAAAGGGAAAAAGGGAAGGAAGGAAAGGGAAAAGGGAGGGAAGGAAGGAAAGAAGGAAAGAGAAGAGAAAAAAGGGAAAAACGAGCAGGGGAAGGGGAGAAAATTGAGAGAGACAAAGAACAAATCAGAGGAAGAAAAAAAGAGAGAGAAAGCAAAACAAGAAGGAACGGAGAGAAGAAAATCTTCACCGAAATTGCCCTCGCCATGGTAAAAAGAGCGCATCTAAACCACGTCGCGCCTGGGCCCGAGAGGGCGAAACGGCTGGAGCTAAGCTCTCATCTCCTCAACGCCGACGCCAAAAGTGCAGAAATGCTGGTTCGAAACCGACCATAAAACGGAGCCACTTCTCAGGTGGGTCAGCCTCCCTTCCCTTTTCCCTCTCCCCCTTTTTCATCCTTCATCCCTGGGGATGCTTCAACCCCATTCCTCGGGAGGGGCTGTTTTTTGGCCTTCCCTTGATCCGGTCGCCCAAAAGCCGGGGAAGGAAACCCACAAACGCGGGGCGGTGCGTGTGTGTGAAGGGGTTGTGTGGAGGGTCTCACCTCCAAGACCGGGCAAGCTTCTGTCCTCGTCCCGCCATCCCGCCCACCATCCCCCAACCCTTCAGGCCTAGCTATCCCCACCCGCACCCAGAGGCCAACAACCCGTCCCAACCGGCCCCTCCGCCGCTGCTTCCCGCTCCCTCCAAGCGAGGCGTCTAAAAAGGAGACGTGGGAACGGATTCTTCGGTGAAGTTTGCTTTTTGTCCATTAACCGGCTCTCGGGAAGGGGGGGATCTTTTCGCCCTGGCTGGAAACCATTCGGAGATCCGTCCTGATCTAAATAGTTCTGGCCACGATCCGCCTGAATCTAAGCCGTTTTAAGGCCAACTGGTTTCCGTGGGACAGTTTTACTACATCGTTATTGCGATTTCTCGTAAACGTAGTTCGGGATGAGAAGCGTTATTTTATAGCCACCGTCCCCCTACTAGCCAGCTGTGTCCGGCTACCTTCGCGTCCTCAGCTTGGGGACGAACGGGGCTGCAAGCCCCTACACACACACACACACACACACACACGTCGATCCGGATCAGGTTAGGTTAAAGCGGCTAGGCAGGTGAATCCAGCTTGGGGCGGGCAAACAAAGAGGCCGAGGGGCCCGTAGTCCTCCCCCCCTTTTTTTTCTTTTCTTTTTTTCTTTTCCTAAGCGGGACGTTTGGCTTTGCGAAGGTCTTCCGAGGTGAGAAGGGATTTCAACGACTTTAGCCTCGGGATTTGAAAGGCGCCGCTGGAGGATTTAAAAGGGAGACCGCCTCGGTTGGATTTGGGAGTTCAACCCGAAGACGCTTCGGTACTTGGGGGAGGGGGGTTTGAGAAGAATGGATCCAAAGTTGTTGAAAAGAAAGAAAGAAAGAGAAAGACAGACAGACAGACAGACAGACAGACAGACAGACAGAAAAGAAAGAAAGAAAGAAAGAAAGAAAGAAAGAAAGAAAGAAAGAAAGAAAGAAAGAAAGAAAGAAAGAAAGAAAGAAAGAAAGAAAGAAAGAAAGAAAGAAAGAAAGAAAGAAAGACAAACAGAAAGAAAGAAAGAAAGAAAGAAAGAAAGAAAGAAAGAAAGAAAGAAAGAAAGAAAGAAAGAAAGAAAGAAAAACCGCTGCTTGTGCTAACTTGTGTATTCGCAGGAGAGGGGAAAAATTCCCTCCCCTTCTTTCCTTGGTCTTGGGGGCGTAAAAAGGAGCGGGGTCTTGCTGCCCAAAGAACCGGAGGAAGAAGATTTTTACAACAACAACAACAACAACAACAACAACAACAATAATAGTAATAATAATAATAATAATAATAATAATAGTAATAATAATAATAATAGTAATAATAATAGTAATAATAATAGTAATAATAATAGTAATAATAATCGGAAAAGAAGCCACGGACTGGGAATCCGCGCGATTGGAACGGCCAGGTCGCTCGAACTACCATGGACAGCGAAATTGTGAGCCGCTGGGTTTTTGCGGGCCCCCTACTCCTTTTTGGGCCCTGCCCCGTAGCTGAAGGGGTCCTGGCTGCTCTCTGAGCTTGGTGGTTTTCTTGCAGGCGGCTTCGTTAGCCAGACTAGGTAACGCCACCAGGGCTGGCGATGAGTTTTGAGCTTTCCTCTCTTGGAGGACAAGGAAGAGCGCGTGAGATCCCGGCGGGTCCCCAAAGGGGCTCTTCTCCCCCGCCAAGATGCGGCCCAACCGGAGGTCCTCTCCCCCAGGAATCTGCTTGCCTTCCTTTTTTCGGCTTCCCTCCCCTCCCAACCTCCTTTCCCTTCGCTTCCTTCCTTTCGCCGGCTTTCGGGAATCCTATTTGCCAGGGGAAACTAGAACGGCTCTTTCGAAAGGATGGATCGATGGATGGATGGATCGATGGATGGATGGATGGACCGACCGCTTTCTTTTTTCTTTTCTTTTCTTTTTAAAAAGGGAATCGCTTTCCCGTCCGGAGAGTTCCCAAAATTCAGCATGGATGCTTAACGAGGTGATTTTTTAAAAAAAGGAAAAAACGGAAACCATTTACGAAGGATGTAGAGCAGAGAGATTTCAACAAATGTATACCGGTTTATCTTTAGTCGGTGTGTTGTTGTTTTTCCCGGATCCCAGGTTTTGCCGGTTGTTTACCCGCTTGGCGCGCTGGAAGAATAATATATATATATATATTTCTTCCTAGCCAGAAACTATGTTGAAACCTCGAAACCTTTAACTACTGTTCTAGTTCTCTGGGCAGAGTTAACTGGACGGAAAGATCGAGCACGCAGACATTTTTTTCCGGAACTGGATTGGACTCAAAGGGAATTCAAGGCAGTCCAGAGCGCCAAGAATTTTTTGCCCAAATGGAGTATACAGGAAAAATATGGGTAGGATACGTGGCTGCTTTAGGGACATTTTATTATGATTTTTTTTTAACTGGGATGTTCCTATCCATTACACCCGATGTGTACGAGTACACTGGGAATTCTAGGCCTGCGGATGATGAGTGTTGTAGTCCACCCATTGGTTGTCTATGGAAATGCTCGTGTCCCAAAGGTGCTTTGTTTTGCAAAAGAGAACTGGACTTTCTTTGTTTTTCCTTGAAGATGTTTCGCTTCTCACCCGAGAACAGAAGAAGTTTCTTGGATGACAAGAGAAATGTTTTCAAGGGGAGATAATAAATGAAATAGTAAGCCCAATTGCCTTCTGAAAAGAGCACGTTTGGTCCAACAGGAGAGAAAGAGATTGATTGGGATACGGTTTTATTTTCCTCAGCCAGCCTGAGACCGAATAAGAGATCGTGCTGTGGGTGTGCTTAATACTGGAATGAAAAGGGGATAAACCGTTTTTTTCCCCCAGAAGGCTTCTGAGAATATATATTCTTTCTTGGGCCTGGCAGAGACAGGTGAGTTTGCTTTTCTTGAGTTGACTTGTGAATCAGGACAGAAGGAAGGAAGGAAGGAAGGAAGGAAGGAAGGAAGGAAGGAAGGAAGGAAGGAAGGAAGGAAGGAAGGAAGGAAGGAAGGAAGGAAGGAAAAATAATAGAAATAGGAAGGAAGGCAAGTGGGAAGAAGGAAAAAAAGAAAATCAAATAAGAAAGAAATGGAAGGAAGGAAAGAGAGGGAGGAGGGAGGGGGAGGAGGAGAAGGAAGGAAAATAGGAAGAAAGAAAAAGGAAAAAAATGGAGAAAGGGAGGAAAGGAAGGAAGGAAAGAGAGGGAGGGAGAAGGAGAAGGAAGGCAAGTGGGAAGAAGGAAAAAAGAAAATCAAATAAGAAAGAAATGGAAGGAAGGAAAGAGAGGGAGGAGGGAGGGGAGGAGGAGAAGGAAGGAAAATAGGAAGAAAGAAAAAGGAAGGAAAGAGAGGGAGGGAAGAGGAGGGAGCAGGAGAAGGAAGGAAAATGGGAAGAATAAAAGGAATAAAATGGAAAAGGGAAGGGAGGAGGAAGTGGGGGAAGGGAAGGAAGGAAGGAAAATAATAAGAATAGGAATAGGAAGGAAGGCAAGTGAGAAGAAGGAAAAAAAGAAAAGAAAATTGAGAAAGAAAGGGAAGGAAGGAGAGTACGAGGGGAGGGGAGAAAGAAAAAAGGAAAGAAAATGGAGAAAGGAAGGAAGGAGGGAGTGGGGGGGAAGGAAGGAAGGAAGGAAGGAAGGAAGGAAGGAAGGAAGGAAGGAAGGAATCTTCGAGGCTGGGAAAAAGAATCGCGTTCCTGGATCATTCCTGCCCACTTCCACCCGACCCTTTTAAGAAATCCAGGAGCCGCTCCCTCCCTCCCACAAAAAAATATACAATGGGGGCAGATGCCCCCACCCCAGAGTTCCCTCGCCTCCCATTTCCCACCCACAGTTTGCACCAGGGAAGTTGGAGCGGCTTCTTAACATTTTTTTTTTAATCCTCGGAGTAAGCCTAAGCCTAAGTAAGGTTTTTTTTTTTTTTTTTCCCGCCACACCTCCCTTTCCCCCCCTCCTCCTCCAATTCGTCTTTTGTTATTCTTCGGATCCGTCTTAGCAGCCGGGATCTTGCATCAGCTTTCTGACCCCTTTTTTTAAAAAAGAAGAAGTGGGGAGGGGAGAGAAACTGAGCGAGGAGAGGGCCAGGCCGGCCCGGCTTATCCTTTTTAGGGGCTGCTCTAGTCGAGATTCGCACCGCTAAAGGATTTCAAGGGGAAAAGGTTAAAAGAATAGATTTTTCTCTTTCTCTCCCCGCTCTCCCACCCACCCCCGCTTCCCCTCTGATGACAAATCCGAAGAATACCTTAGTCCCATCTCCGGCTTCTTGAAGGCGAAAGGAAAAAAAAGAAGAAAGAAAGAAAGAAAGAAAGAAAGAAAGAAGAAGAAGAAGAAGAAGAAGAAGAAGAAGAAGAAGAAGAAGAAGAAGAAGAAGAAGAAGAAGAAGAAGAAGAAGGAAAGAGAGGAAGAGAAAGAGAAAAAGAAAAAGAAC
Source organism: Notechis scutatus (assembly GCF_049901735.1). Classification (NCBI taxonomy): domain Eukaryota; kingdom Metazoa; phylum Chordata; class Lepidosauria; order Squamata; family Elapidae; genus Notechis; species Notechis scutatus. The sequence goes on along the minus strand of NC_142011.1, from coordinate 9,193,451 downwards.
AAATTTTGAAATTTTGCTAAAGGCGGCCAGAAATTCCGGGGTTCGAATCCGTGCACCGGGACGATGGAATGGGGGTGGGGGCAGAAATCCCCCCCCAGCAGAACCCCTCGATCTGCAAACATCGAAAAGAGCAGCCTTCCTTGGTTTTTGTTTGTTTGCTTGCAAGTGGATCTATTTTACAACACACACACACACACACACAGAGAGAGAGAGAGAGAGGATAAACCCAGATCTGCGGGGCTTCGGAGAAGGAACGTCGTGGAAAAATAATTCCAATGATTTTTTTTTTCCCCTGCGTTGCAAACCCACAGATTGAGGGGAAGAGCGAGCGGTTAAAGGTTGTCGGGTTTTCATTGACGGATCGATTTGTTTTAAAGGGTGGGTTGTTGTTGGTTTTTTTCCCCTCTGCCGGATAACAAAAGCTCCTGCCGCGATTCTCAGCCCAGAACCGAAGAGTAAACCCACCCATTTCGCTAAAGTGAGGGACTCCAGGATAGTCTGAAGATGCAGAAGTCTTGGATGCAGAAAAGCAGGCAAGAGGTTGGAGAATTAGTGTTTTTAGGGTTCACTTGCGACGGCAAAGGCTGACGGCAAAGGCTGAGTTCGGAGCGGGTCGCCCTGGCCGGTAATCTGCCGTGGGATTATCCGTCCGTCCGTCCGTCCGTTCATTCATTCATTCATTCATTCATCCACCCGAACGTCCATTCGTCCGTCCATTCTTCCTTCCTTCCTTCCTCCCTCCCTCCCTTCTTCCCTTCCCTCCCTTCTCTCCCTCCCTTCTCTCCCTCCCTTCTTCCCTTCCCTTCCCTCCCTTCCCTCCCTCCCTCCCTCCCTTCCTTCCTTCTTCCCTTCCCTTCCCTTCCCTCCCTCCCTTTCCTTTCTTCCTTCCTTTCCTTCCTTCCTTCCTGGGTGAGATAATGGGGGTGTAGCCCCGCCTCGAGTCGGGTGGGATCCAAGGACCTGAGCCTTCCCCCCTCCACCCCATCGAAATCAACAGAGCTTTGCTCTGTCTACGCCGAGCCTCTGCCGAAGGGCCGGATCCCATGGAAAGCAACGGGCCGGCTACTCAGCCGGGACTTCGAGGCTGACGCCGGGGAAGGGGGAGGACGCGGGTCCGGATTGTGTCCGGGTCCCGGGACAAGTGAGGCCTGCGGGGTGCGGGGTGGGGGAAGCTTTCGAGGGTCCAGGGATTTCAACAAAAATGGGGAAGGGCCGCTAAACTGTCGGGGAGGGGTATGCGGTAGATCTCTTTCTGCCCTCTCTGCCTTTCCTCCCCTCGATTTGGCGAGGTAATCTGGTAGAATAGAACGGAATAGAAATAGAAATGGGTGTGGAATGGAATGGAATGGAATGGAATAGAATAGGATAGGATAGAATAGAATAGAGTAGAGTAGAGTAGAGTAGAGTAGAGTAGAGTAAAATAGAGTAAAATAGAGTGGAATGGAATGGAATGGAGTGGAGTAGAGTAGAGTAAAATAGAATAGAATAGAATAGAGTACAATAAAATAGAATAGAATAGAATAGAATAGAATAGAATAGAATAGAATGGAATGGAATGGAATGGAATAGAATAGAATAGAATAGAATAGAATAGAATAGAATAGAATAGAATAGAATAGAATAGAATAGAATATATTCTTTATTGGCTAAATGTGATTGGGCACACAAGGAATCTGCATTTGGTGCACGGTCTGTCCTTACCTAGAACCTGAAAGAACCCCAAGGATAAGGCGGACTTGGTCCCTAGTGGGTGGGGATCTCGTCCCCGGTGGACACCGTATTGGCAAGCTCTGGTTGTAGTTTTGCGTGCGTTTCTTGGCACGTCAGCTCCGTTGGGCCGAGGGCGCCAAAAAGGCCCTGCGAGGCAACGCAGTGAGCGGAGCGCGGTCCGACGCGCGGGAGCGAGGGCGTTTAAGCGCGAAGAAGCTGCGCCTCGGCCGTTAGGCGTTAGGAGCGAGCAAGCGGACCTCGGTCCGAGCCTTCTTGGCAGCGTGAGTTGCGTGTGTTTGTGTTCTCACAAGCTGCTGGATCTGGCGGGGTTGGAACCTTTGGGGTTCGCGCCGCAGACGGAACCCTAAAGTAACTCAGGCCCGCCGAGTTCATTCCCCCACCCCCCAAGATTAAACACGGGAGTTGAGCACGCGGGCCGAACGCAGCCGCCAAATTTGCAGACCGTTTCATTTGGAGGGTTGTGTGAAGCCGGGCCTGGCCCTGCAAAACAGGGGAAACGAAACGCGGTGTTTTTTCCCCGGCGGTTTTTTTTGGGGGGGGGGGTTGAGCCGGAGACGGCCGCAGGGGGTCCCTTCTTCGTTCCTTGCCGGGGTGGGACGCTCGGTGCCCCTCCGTCCCCGTCCTCCCCCCGATTCCTCGCCTCTGGCCGCGACTGCGGGGTGCCGGGCTTGAAACGACCCTCGCGGAAGGCGCGGACCGTGTTCGGGCGGGTGGGAAGAAGGGAAGGAGAAGGGAGTCGTTGGAGAGGTTGTAAGTCGTTCGGAAGAAACGCGGAGCCGGGCTAAGCAGCCCTCCCCTGCCTCCTTCTCCCCTCCTTTCTCATTTGACGCCTTGATTTCTCCTCCTCCTCCTTCGGTCTCCAACCCTCCCCCCACACACACACACCCGCATCCCGTTTTCCTTTCCTACGTCCTCTTCTTACTCTCTTCACCCCTTTCTCTCCTCTGACCCAGCTTTTCAAACACCAAGGTTATCCTCCCGGCCTTCGCGGGACCCCCGTCTGCCTTTCTCTCTTCTGCCCCCAAACTTGGCGTCCCCTGCCCCCCTCCTCCCCCTCCCCCAATATCATACCTTCCTCCCCAGCCTGGTGACTTCCATCTCACCCCCTCCCACATCGCGACACCCCTCCCTCCACCTCGGGCGCGATCCTCTCTTCCCTCCAACACACATGGACGGCCCCCTCTTCCTCGGCGCCCCCAACGCCAACCCCACCCTCCTAACTCGCCAGCTCCATCTCTGGCCCCTCCATCTCTGGCCCTTCCCCTCCCCCCCACAAGCCTCCCTTTACCCAACCCGATGGACCCCCTTCCCTTCTCTTCCTTCCTTCCTCCACCTGGTGACCCCCTCCCCGGGCATCTCTTCCGAACGGAGTGGCTGCCTTCTCTCCCTCCCTTCCCCCCGCATTGCACGCGTCCCTCCCCGTTCCAAGAGCATCTTTAACAGCCGGAGGCGAACTTGGGCCCGGCTATGACGTCATGGCGTCCCGATGTAATCTCTGGCGCTGCTCGCCCAGCCGGCAGATGCGCTTCGAAGTCGGGCGGGAGAGCCGAGAGCGCACGGAGATGGAGAGCAGCAGCGGCGGGGGCGGGGGGAGAGGAGGAGGAGGGCGGGCGAGGGTGGGCGCGAGGCAACATTTTCACTTGGATCAGCTGAACCCGTCGGCCTGGGGGGTCTCCTCCCCCCCGCTTCCCCCTCCAGTTCGCAGTCGTCGTCTTCCCGAGGAAGGTGGAAAAATCAGCCATGTGGGGGGGGGGGAGGGAGAGAGAGAGAGAGAGATGGAAAGAGAGAGAGAGAGAGCTAGGCCAGAGAGCTGAGGGCAAGATGGGGGAGGGGTGAAGAAGGAAAAGGAAGAAGAGAAAGGAAGGAAAGGGGAGGGAGAGAGAGAGAGAGTGAGAAAGAAAGAAAGAAAGAAAGAAAGAAAGAAAGAAAGAAAGAAAGAAAGAAAGAAAGAAAGAAAGAAAGAAAGAGGCTGCGCTGGAGCGAAAGAGGAACACCCTTTTCAAGGTCTCTCCGCGCTCGCACCCTTCTTCCCTCCGCTGCACCTTCTCAGGTCTTCCTTTAAAATCGGACTTTAAAAGGAGGAGGAGAAATCCGAGGGGGCAAAATGGCAACCGCCTCACCAATCCGCACCGGGTTTTTTTCCCCCCGTTAAATCAAAGCTCCTCGAAACGGATAAAAAAAGAGAAAGCAAAACGGAGGAAGAGAGGCGAGCGAGGCGCGGCCTTCCAGATTCCACTCCGCCAGCCCAGGGCGCCCCTTAGATTATCCCGCTTTGAATTCGAATTCTCTCCTGGAGGCCGCCGAAGAGAACCTGCGGAGCGGCTCCTGCTTGCTCGCGTCCCGGAGGCGTTTCTGGTGGACTAAATCAGCGACCGGAGATCTATATATACTGTTCAGTATGTGTGTGTCTGTGTGTGTGTGTGTGTCCTTGTATCAGTGTGTAATTTTGGAATCTTTCTTCCCTCCCTCCCTCCCTTCTCTTCCTCCCTCCCTCTCTTCTCTTCCTTCCATCTCTTCCTCCCTTCTCTTCCTTCTCTTCCTCCCTCCCTCTCTTCTTCTCTTCCTTCCATCTTTCTCCCTCCCTCTCTTCTCTTCCTTCCATCTCTTCCTCCCTTCCTTCTCTTCCTCCCTCCCTCCCTCTTCCACCCTCCCTCCCACCCTTCTCTTCCTTCCTTCCTTCCTCCCTCCCTCCCTTCCTTCCATGTCTTCCTCCTTCCCTCCCTCTTCCACCCTCCCTCCCACCCTTCTTTTCCTTCCCTCCTTCTCTCCCTTCTCTTCTTTCCTTCTCTTCCACCTTCCCTCCCACCCTTCTCTTCCTTCCTTCCCTCCCTCCTCTTCCTCCCTCCCTTCCTTCTCTTCCTTCCTTCCCTCCCTTCTTTTCCTTCCTTCTCTTCCTCCCTTCCTCCCTTTTCTTCCTCCCTCCCTCCCTTCTCTTCCTTCCTTCTCTTCCACCTTCCCTCCCACCCTTCTCTTCCTTCCTTCCCTCCCTCCTCTCCCTTCCTTCCCTTCCTTCCTTCCCTCCCTTCTTCTCTTCCTTTCTTCTCTTCCTCCCTTCCTTCTCTTCCTTCCTTCTCTTCCACCTTCCCTCCCACCCTTCTCTTCCTTCCTTCCCTCCCTCTTCTTCCTCCCTCCCTCCTCTTCCTCCCTCCCTTCCTTCCCTTCCTTCCCTCCCTTCTCTTCCTTCTCTTCCTCCCTTCCTTCTCTTCCTTTTCTTCCTCCCTCCCTCCCTTCTCTTCCTCCCTCCCTCCCTTCTCTTCCGTCCTTCCTTCTTTTCCTCCCATCCTCCCTTCTCTTCCTTCTTTCCCTCTCTTCCTTCCTCCCTCCCTTCTATATATGGACATCCTGAAGCATCCCTTCTCTCCACCTTCCCCGCGCCTCAATCGGAAGCGCTCCGGGTGCTCGCTAACTGTTCGAACCGGGGGTTGTTGCAACGCGTGTGCGTGTGGACGGCTGTGGCGGTGGGAGCGGCGCAGCTCCTGGTCAGGAACGCGGGTGTCCCTCCTCCTCCCCCCTGGTTCCGCAAAGTCCAGATGCGCGGGAGACACCCCTTTTTCCCTGCCTACCTCTCGCGGCTGGGGGAGACGGGGCGGGGAAGGGGGTCGAGAAGACGTGGGGGGGACTCTGGGGTACAGAGACGAAACCTGCTGGCGGAGCTTTCTCGGGACGAAAATTAGGGCGCTGCGCAAAAACCCGCTTCTGAGTTCCGAGTCTCGGGGATTAAACGGGAGGTCCGCTGGGGGAGAGGGGGAGAGAGAGAAATGGATGCTTGTTCCGAGGAGGGTGGCGAGGAAGAGGAGGAAGATCTGCTTCCCAAGCCCAGGAGGCTTGGAATTGAGGTCGCGTAGATGGGGTCGTTTCTTTGTTTCTTCTCCGCGCGGATCTGGACAGAACAGAAACGTTTGGAGGGGTGTTTTGGGATTTTGGGGTTGTTGTTTTTTTTTTTTTTTTGCGGGCTGCGGATTTTGGTTTACAAGAGAGAGAGTGGAAACCCGCGCTTGGAGCGAAAGGGACGGGGCAGAATGAGGAAATGGATAGGATTGGGGAGCGGGGGAGAGGTAGGGAGAAGGAATGGGGCACCCGCCGAGATAAAATACCTTCTAGAACTAAGGCAGGCTGGTTGGGGCTTTTGACTGATCACCAAGGACCAGCTCAGGGATTTGAAATTGAAGGGTTGTAGAGGCAAGGCTCCGTGTGTTCTCGGTGCACACACATACACACGCGCACATATACACATTTTTTTGTGGCACAGGTTTGAAAATCCTGTGTGTGTGTATGTGTGTGCGTGTGCGTGCGCGCGCCTGTGCCCTTGTATCAGTATGTAATTTTGAGAGCTTTCCTTCCTCCCTCCCTCCCTCCCTCTCTCCTCTACTCCTTTCTTCCTCTCATCTCCCTCCCTCCCTCCTTATTTCCCATCTCCTTCCTTTCTTCCCTCTATCCCTCTCTCCTCTCTCCCCTCCTTTCTGCCTCTCACCTACTCCCTATTTTCCATCTCCTTCCTTCCTTCCTTCCTTCCTTCCTTCCTTCCTTCCTTGTCTCACTCCCTTCCTTGCTCTCTCTTCCCTTCCTTCCAACTTCCCTTTCTTTCTTTCTTTCTTTCTTTCTTTCTTTCTTTCTTTCTTTCTTTCTTTCTTTCTTTCTTTCTTTCTTTCTTTCCTTCCTTCCTTCCTTCCTTCCTTCCTTCCTTCCTTCCTTCTTTCTTTCTTTCTTGGGGTGGGAATGAGGAAGGAGAAAGAGAACAAAATGTGCTTTTACGCCGGTTTGTTTTTTTTTTCTCTTCCATGTGTGGGTCAGATTGCACCTATTGGGGGTCAGCCTGGAGAAACTGGAAATTGTGCCCCCCCTCCTCCCCCCCCCAAAAAAATAAAACATCGGAGGAAGCCATCTTCATCTGGGGACGGTGGGGGCGGGGTGGGGGGGGGCTGCAGTGTGAGGTTGTTACCGCGCGCACACTGCAGTGGCGTAGGAGGAAGGTGTAATGTGTGGTTGTTGCCGCATGTGATTGGCTGTGCTGCCCTCTGCGGGTGGAAGGAAGTGAGCCATCTCGAGCGGGGGGGCCGAGCGCGCGCGCGAGGCGGTGGGCGTGAAGGAAGGGACCCGTTGCCTATTTCGGCCGGCTGCAGCCTATTGGGGAGAAAGGGGGTGGGTGGGTGGGTAGGAGCTGCATCTGGAATCGAGTGCGACGAGGGATCGCAAAGAAGGGACTGCTCGTAGCTCCCTCAGCTTTTAAGCCGGGCACATTAGCGCCGGGGGTGGTTTGGGGGACGGTGCATGGATGGATTTCTGCAGGATTGTGCCAAAGCAAGGTTGTTGTTTGCACACCGCGGGGGGGCGAGTTGTGGTTTAAGCTGGCATTAGTCCTAAGAAAGCGACCAAGGGTGTCTCTCTCTCTTTTTGGCTCAGTGTGCAAGAAAATGCGGGCTCTGGAGTATACATCTGCCAGTGTGCAAATGGATGGAAGGGAATCAGACTTAAAGCAACCTTAAGGAGCCGTTCTCCTCAGTTGCACACACACACACACACACACACACACACACACATTGCACCTCCCTTGGCTTGCCCACACTTCCTGGGCCCTTCTCTCCGTGTTCACAGCGGACCTTGATTTAATGTCCATACAATTAAGGCACGCGGTGAATGCCAAGAGATCGGTTCCCTCGACCGCCCAGGGTCACAGATTAGGGTGCTACTGCTTCTCTTCCCTCCCTCTCTCTTCCCCCCACCCAACATGGAGAGGTGTTGACTTCCAAAATGAGAGCTTCTGCTGTCCCTTTGGGGGCTCTCTGCAGAGGCTGGAAAGGGTGAGGAGGAGAAGCGATCCCTGGTCCATCACCACCATCCCATTCCCCAAGGGGCTGAGATGACCCCAGAAAAGACAGGCGGCTGGGCAGGGTTAAGACCCAGCCGTTGAATTCATACAACCTCCCAAACTTGATTGGTTAACCGTGGTTTTGATTCTTACCTTCTCTGGGCGTTGAACGGATCTACCCATCTTGGTTGGTTTGGCGTTTGATGGCAAGTGCCAATCAGAAGCATGATTGATTCAGGAAACATAACCTCAAGTTAAGCCTATGTTATCTGGCAAGGTTGCCTTTTATAAGCCCAGCAATATAGTCCTACTCCTAGTTTCTTTTTTTTTTAATTAACATAATAAGAGGTTTGAGGATGTCAACAGCATAGACCCATTTCATAGACTTGTAATACTGAGGCCCATTCTGGCCTTTTTCACTACAGATGGTTTTATTAACTATTGCAAGAGATAGCATTCTCAGCAAACAACGCATCTCCTAACAGAATCCATATAATGCCAGTTTTGAATAAATGTTGACCTCTAACTACGAGAAAGGGTCTTTAGCCTGTATTTTTTTTTAATATTAGTGGCTATTTTTTCACACTTAAAAGCATCACCAATAGGACAACTTTAGTGTTTTGTTGTTATGATTATTCCACTAGAAATATTCCTATCTAAGCTGAAAATGAGTAGGCAAATTTACAGGACCTTCTCTGTCATCATCATCATCATCAATAATTTCTGTTTATTTTAAGTCTAAATACAGTTGGATGTAATGTCAATTTCGTTTTCCTTCAGTGCATATTTTCCCACTAATAAAAAACAACATTAAATATACTATATCTAATTCAAGACTGATAATGTTTTAATCATTTTCTGTTGTTTCTTTGCAGGTGATTAAAATGGCTATACTGACATCTTGTTCTGATGACTTGCAATTAAAATGTATTTTTATCCCATGTCCCTGGTAAGCTGTATGCTTGCTTGCTTACCAATGCTTGCTTACCAATATATAAATATATATATTAAATATTATAGATAGATAGATAGATAGATATATTATATATATATATATATATATATATATATATATATATATATATATATATATATATATATATATATATATATATATATATATATAAAATATTATAGATAGATAGATATAGATATATATATATATATATATATATATATATATATATATATATATATATATATATATATATATATATATATATATATATATATATTTCTCTTGTGACTGCCTACCAATTACCCAGTTTATTAGTTTTCAGATGAGTACAGAATTCTGCATCAAATGCAATGCTTTTTTTAAAAAAATTATGATGCAGGTAACTGTGTGAACTATGATCTTTGGCCTCTTAAGCACACCCCAAAAATGCTGACTGTTGGAAGACCCACATATGCACATCAACAAAGAGTAAAAGCCATAAATATCTAAATATTTCAGCGTTCTGACTTATGTATCAGGTGGGTTGTTCATCGGTTGCCTTTTTTACATTAGGACTGATCACAAAATTATTTTTTAGGGTTGACTCTAGGGTAATATAGAAAGCAATAAAATACAGAGATATATTCTGTGTAATTCCCAATGTAAGATTTTCAGTAAAAATGATTTTCTATATCTATCTATATCTAGATATCTAGATAGATAGATAGATAGATAGATAGATAGATAGATAGATAGATAGATAATTCACAGCAAGGGAATGTCTTTGATACCTGATATAGGTAGATTAGAGTGTACAAATTTAAGAATAAAGGATCCATCTGTTGTATTGAAAGTGGAACCTCCTTTACTGTTTTATTAGCATACATGTAGCAGCCACATGCGGAGTGGGGTGGAGGAATAATTCATTTATCCAATTTTTTTTTTTAAACCCAAGGAGTCAGTCCTAATAGGAAACAATGCAAAGAACAGACAGGCGTCGATTTAACAAAATACTTGAACAACATCATTAGCCTCTGAAATTGGTGGGGTATTTTTTTTTCCTCCCCTCCATGCAGGGTAAACATTTTCTTCCCCAAACGTTAAATGAAAATGTCAGAACAATTAATTTACATTAAGTCCTTATTCATAAGAGCCATCTGCCGCAGCTTGTACAGGATCTATCTGCATCAAACAGCGCCACTTGCTGGCGAGGCGTCAGTAAGACAGATTTTAGGGGGTTTTGAGGGGGAATACTTAAAAATTGTCTGCATTGGCGGTTTTTTTAATGTAGATTTTTTGTGTTTATGAGGGTTGGGAGATTGTGGCACGGGTGCCTTGTCCTCCCAGAAAATAAAGCCTTAAGAGAAATGTAGGAGCCTGGTTTCTGATTTTTCTGCTTCCCTCTGGGCACGTTATTTTATAAACTTTGTATAAAAATATTATATCTAAGATAATAAATATTGTGATTTTTATAAAACCAAAGATTCTTCGTCAGTACTTTTATCTGTATGCTGTGGTCCGCTTTAGCATCAATATAAGAATCAGAATTTACTCTCATTTGTTTAAATTTTTCCTACTGGACTGTACTTGTCAATCCATTTATTTGCAGAGGTCGCCTTCGACTTGCAATCACAACGGAGCCCAACATTTCTGTTGCTAAGTGAGAAATATGTTAAGTGAATTTTTCCCCGTTTTACGAAGTTTCTTGCCACCACCGTTAAGTGAATCGCGGCAGTTGTTACATTAGTCACACGGCTGTTAAGTGAACCTGGCTTTTCCTTTGACTTTGCTAGCGGGAAGGTCGCAAAAGGCGATCACGGGACACCTTGGGACACAGCAACAGTCATAAGTATGAGTCAGTTGCCAAGTGCCGTAGTTTTGATCATGTGACCACAGGGATGCTGCAAATGGTCGTAAGTGTGAAAAATGGTCATACGTCACTTTTTTCAGTGATGTAACTTCGGATGGCCACTAAGTGAACTGTTGTAAGTCGAGGACTACCTGTACTGCATTTGGGTTTATCCACCAGAAGACACGACAGATCTGATCCAGATTTGAAGTGACCATTTAGAATTGCTATTTACATAGATTCCCACTCATTTATTTCAATGGGCTTTCTTCAACGGGATTACTCTTCTCTGGTTAAATGTTCACACCGTCTGGAAATTTATAGCATAGAATGGAGTTGGAAGGGACTTGGAGGTCTTCTAGCCCAGTGGTCGCCAACCAGCGGGCCAGGGACTACTGGTGGTCCGTGAGAAAATTTTGGTGGTCTGCAGAGAAATGTCTTCCCCCCCAAAGCAATTAATCCAGGCTGCGCAGGAACACAAGGCTGCGCCACCCACATGGCCTGCGGGAACACAAGGCTTGTGTCGCTTGCATTGCGAACAACATGAGTTAGTGAGGGGGGGGGAAGGGCGGAGGGGGGGGGAACTTGCCCCACACGCCTCGCCTGGCCACCAGGCTGTTTCTTTCTGCTTCTTTCGTCTGCTTTTGGCTGTACGCAAGGAAAGCAAAAGCCTTTCTTTCTCTCCCCCAAACTCTACCAGAAATGAGTCTTTGGGACCCTCCCCACTTTATCTCCTTAAGTCCCAGTTCCCAGGTGTGGCTTGTGAAGAGGGGCGGGGCGCTCTCCTCCCAAGTTGTCGGGTCGGCCTACGCTGTTCCTGCCTCCTCTCCACTCTCCTTGCTCAGGGATCAGGAGGGAGCCGTCCTTGCTCATCGACTGAGCTCCATCGCGCCTCATCTCCACTGCCTGTCCTCTCTTCCCCCCCTCTCGGTCGTCCTGCCTCTGTTCAGCCATCCCAAGCCTGAGGGACTCATGGCTGCCTCACCCTGCTCCTCCCCGTGTTCCTCCGAAGCCAGCGAGGCCGCCCCACCAACCTCCGTCGGCCCCAGCTCTGGCGGGTCATCCTCCGCGGACTCAGGCTCTGAGGGGGCTATGACAATCATGCTAATGGTTTGTCTGGAGTTGTACAGGTGTTCCTTGACTTACAACAGTTCACTTAGTGACCCTTCAAAGTCACAATGGCAGTGAAAAAAGTGACTTTAGGACCATTTTTCACACTTTATGACGGTTGCAGCTGCCCTATGATCATGTGACCAAAATTCAGATGTTTGGCAACTGGCTTGTACTCATGACGGTTGCAGTGTCTCTGGATCACGTAATCCCATTTGGCGACCTGACAAGCAAAGCCAGTAGGGAAGCCAGATTCACTGAATAACCATGGTAGTAACGAATCAACTGCAGCAATTTGTTTAACCACTGTGACAAGAAAGGTCATAAAATGGGGCAACACTCAAATTCCTCACTTAATGACAAACATTTTAGGCTGAGTTGTGGCCGTAAGTCGAGGACTACCTCTATAGTCATTCTCAGTGGCTCCTGAGCTTATCCTGAAATGATGACTTTGAAACCAGGCAATATTTTCCATTCATCTAAGCCAGGTTTTTTTTTTCTAAACTTTAGCAATTTCCAGGTATAATTTCCAACATAACCGTTGCTGAGACTTCTGGGAGTTGAAGTCCACGCACCTGGAAATTGCCAATGTTGAGAAACCTGGATCAAACCTTGATCAACCGCAACAAAGATGCCGTTATTTTAATTGGGGGAAGCATCTGTTTCAAGGTCTACGTTGGAGAAAACATGGTGCTAAAATCAAAACCAGAGATGTTTTATTTGAATTGGATTGACTAGCTCATGAAGACATATCTAATACCATGATACCAGATAGAATGAACAAAGACCAATTGCTCTGAATTCTGCCCAAGCTTCCCTGAAGCCATCAAATAAAGATCCCATTTTTTAAAAAAAAATATATAATTACACATTACAAGCTTTCTGAATTGAAAGAGGAGATCTATCATGCCTCCAGGTAAACTGAGAGCAGAGTTTGCAATATATGGTATATTGTCTCTCCGGATGAAATGGGCAGTTAAGAAAAAATGAAAAATAAATGTAAATAAGTTAAGTTGGTGTAGGTAATTTCAGGCGTGGGAACTTAAACATTGTCATTGCATGTTGTATGAAATGAGGTGTTTACTAAGCCATAATTTACTCCCTTTTTGGTATAGGATCATGTGTTTTGTGCAAGTATTTTCAGAGTTGGTTTGCAAAAATTATAATGACCACAAGATGGCAGCAGAGATGATGAAACCTGCAACCTTTTTCTGCCACCTAGTGGCCATTGAATTCTGCAGACCAGATCTGATAGCTCTAGAGCAGCGGTGAGCAACTATGGCTCCCTCTATGACACGTGGACTTCAACTCCCAGAATTCCTAAGCCAGCCACAGGTCATAAAAGGGCCATAGTTGCCCACCTCTGATCTAGTTTAACTCATTCTATAAACTCAGCCAACACATATTCCATCTTATGAAGCTGGATAGCATCACATGAACAAAAGTTCAGGACTGATGGTTCCTGGCACAATCCCTCAAAAGATACTATGCAACGATTCTATATTTTATATGTGGCTGATTTTTCTGGGGATGAGAATGTCTCAGGGAAACCTGCCCTCTCAAATTTTACAGACAAGCTTAAAGTAATCTGGATTGGTCATCGGGACTAGAGGTTTTGTCTTCCGAATTTTTGGACTCATGCGTAAGATCTAGATTGTTGGACAAGCAGGCTCAAAAACAGCCAGGGAAGTGATTGAAGCCTGGGAAACACACCCCACAGCAGTCAACAGAAGTGTGATGACCCAGGGTGGGGGATACAAAATAGACACAGTCACAAAAACCGGGTGAAGCCCCTTTTATTCCTTCACTTTGCTTCCAAGCTCCAAATATCCTTGGCGGAATACAAAAAAACCTCCCACATGAACAGTTACAAGAAGGAGGAAAAAAGCAACATAAACCAGGCAAGAATAAGGGCTGGAGGACGTCCGTAGGTAACACAAAATACTTAGAAGGCGAGGGCTGGGTACAGAGGTGGGATTCTGCGTCAGACTGGTTCAAACACCCAGTTGATGGTCACCTGGCCAAATGTTCCTCGGCTATGTTAGCCTTGCCGTACTCATATCTGCCCCGGGGGGGGGGGGGGGGGGCTGCCCCCCCCCTTTTTCTTCCCAGTAACATTGAAAGTAATTTTGAAAGCTGTGCACGTGCGCAAAGCGTGCAATTAGCAAACCGGTCAGTGGTGGTATTCAACCGGTTCTGCCCGGTTCTGGAGAGCCGGTAGGAGCGATGAGCACCGGAGACCAAACCGGTTCTTTCCACTGCTCTAATGGCTCCGCTGTTGGGCCCACCTGGGCTCCCATACTCACCTTTATCTGCTGAATTTGACGCGCAGCCGCTTTGCGCTGCACAGAATAGCGCCGCGTGGCAGCTGCTGAAGCGACCAGGATCGTGCAGGCTTGCAGGGGGTGAGTTAGAATGCCTCTGCGCCTGTGCAAAGTGTGCGTTTGGCGCGTGCAGGCACCGCAAAGTGTGTGCACATGCACAAAGCATGCCCACCAAGCCACACCCACCGAACCAGTGGCAACAATATTTGAATCTCACCACTGGAACCGGTTGTTTACACCGGCGGCATCCCACCACTGGCTGGGTAGCGCAAACAACAGCCGACACACCCCAATCAACACCTAAAAAGCCACTGACAACAGGCCACTATAAACACCGTGCACAGAACACCACACATTCTGTTGAAAGAAGTTCCCTAAGGATGGGTTCCAACATGCATCCAAAAGCTTGGAAGACAAAATCTCTGATCCCAGTAACCAACCCAGATTGAATCCTGCAACATTATCCTGGGACACGTATATTCTCCTTCATAATTTCAAGGTAAGGATAAAGGTTTCTCGTCTCTCCAGTCGTGTCCGACTCTAGGGTGCACTGCCCATCTCAGTTGCTTGGCAGAGGGAATCGGTGCTGTCCGAATACATTTTCCATGGTCATGTGGCCAGCATGGCAACACAACCTAAGATGGATAGGAATGCTGTTAGTGATACCTAGTTATCTACTTGCATTTGCATGCTGTCGAACTGCTCAGTGAGCAGGATCTCACCCCCTTCTGTCTTGAACTTTCCGGCTGACAAGCTCAGCGTCTTTAATTGTTGAGCCATCACGCCCCCTCGGACAAGTTTAGCAGTTACAGTAGAAACAAGTATGAAAGATCCTTCAATGGAAACTAGGTTAGGGTGGTTGAAGGGGCGGGAGGAAGGCTGAAACCTGGGGACACTCAAGAGAAATGAAACACCTTAGCCATGATCTCATGAGACACCTAAGGTAGCTACTTAATTAACTCCGTTTTTGAGGTCATACAATCACACTGAATCATAATCTTAATAGATTACCTTGGTACCAAAAACGTTGAGTACCAAACAAATCTCTCCCATAAGGAATAATATAATGAGTCACCAACCAGCTGACACCGAAAAATTCTAGTTTGTGCATCGAGTACACAACAAATAGCAATAGCACTTAGACTTATATTGCTTCACAATGCTTTTACAGCCCTCTCTAAGCAATTTTACAGGGTCAGCCTCTGGCCCCCAACAACCTGGGTGTGGTGTCCCAGGATGGGATACAAAAGCAACAAAGTCACAAAAACAGGTGAAGTCCCTTTAATTCCTTCAACTTGCCTTCAAAGGTCCAATTATCTGACTGGAGAAAAAACTCCCCCACAAACAGTTGTGAAAAGGAAGAACTTCCGTTCAAACTCAAAATACATATAAATTATAAATAGAAAAAACAACAACACAAACCACACTGAAGCAATTAATGAGACAAGGCAGGATAAGGGCTTGAAGATGTCCACAGATATCGAAATACACGCACTAGGAAGGACACCAGATAAGATAAGAACTGACAGACTACAAATATTTTCATGCTTTGCTTCCAAAACTGGCCCATGCGCAGTTTGTCCTTTTAAACATTCCTCCCAGCTGCAGCCCATGAAGGGGATCAAGGCCCTTTCCTCCCCCGTAGACCACGCCATTCACGTTTCTCCCTTATCCGCTCCTCCCTGCGTGCCCTAGGATGAAGAGGGGATGGGCCTGGGTCTTCCTCTGAATGCCCAGCCGGACTGTCCCCTTCCCCAGTTTCTTCTACAACCTCCGGAGCCACACTCCCACTCCCTGTAGGATGTTCCTCCTCTCCCTCGGAGTCAGATTCTAACAGGGGCATGACACTGTGTCCTCATTTTACCCACCTTGGAAGGACGGAAGGCTGAGTCGGCCTGGAGCCTGGTGAGATTCAAACTGCCAAATTGCAGGCAGCCGGCAGTTAGCAGAAATAGCCTGCAGTACTGCACTCTAACCACTGCGCCCCTGCGGCTCAATGGATGAGTACCAGGACAAAAGTTTTACGCCAAAACGCATTGAATACCAAATTCGATGAATTTCAAAGCAATTGAATACCGAGATTCCACGTTACAAGTAGTCCTTGACTTACAACCACAACTGAGCCCAAACTAGATGTTGCTAAGTGAGAAATTGGTTACGTGAACTTTGCCCCATTTTTATGACTTTTCTTGCCAGTGGATCACTGCAGTTGTTTAATTGGTAACACCATTGTGAAGTGAATCTAGCTTTCCCCATTGACTCTGCTCATCAGATGGTCACAAAAGGGGATTACGTAACCCTGGGACCCTGCAACCTTCATAAATATGAGTCACTTGCCACTGTCACAAATATAAACCAATTGTCAAGCCTCTGAACGTAAATCATGGATGCCGCAACAGTTGTCAGTGTGAAAAAATAGTCGAAAGTCACTTTTTCAGCTCCGTCATATCTATGAACAGTCACTAAATGAACTGTTGTAAGTCAAGGGCTACCTATATATGCAAGACAATATCTCTAACACGCATCAAACAATCCAGCCATAGTAACACTCCTGTTGATTTTTCAGCAGAACACGAAGCAATATGAGGACAAAAGTCAAAACTATGAGAATTAATGTTCCGGTCCATGAATTTCCAACATCAAAGGGATTGCAATCAATCTTATTACGAAACCAACATTTTTGGATTGGGGGGGAAAAAAGCTATGGTTTCCCCACATTATCTTAATGGAATAAAATGCCTTCATCCAGTTATCTTTAGAAATCCTTGACATAAAAAAGTTTGTCAACTCATAAAATATTTCTGTGGTCTTTTTAGAGTTGGCAACAGAAAGGGAGGGAGGAGCAGTGCGGCAGCTTGCAAACCGAAACTGCATTCCATAAATGTTTCAAAGATAGTAAGTAGGTGATTGATGTTTCTGCCGAGCAAATATGTAACCGGAGAGCATGATTGATGACTTTTGGCTATGGATATGTCCCATTGGAGAATATGAATTATGATATACCCAGGGGGTGGGGGAAAACCAGGGTCAAGGGTGACAATGAATGATGTGTCTCAGAGTTGGCTACACCCAGGCAGTGCTGGCATGTTTACTCCTAATAAATTTTCTTTAAATTTTGGAAGTTTGGCTCGAGACTCATGATTTAAATGGAGGGTAACTACCGGAGCCCTGACACTACCTGTATGTGCAGATCCA
Source organism: Notechis scutatus (assembly GCF_049901735.1). NCBI lineage: Eukaryota > Metazoa > Chordata > Lepidosauria > Squamata > Elapidae > Notechis > Notechis scutatus. The sequence goes on along the minus strand of NC_142011.1, from coordinate 9,176,499 downwards.
AGCAGTTGTTATGGTTTGTCACACAATCAGCCAGGCCAATCGCAGCTCAGTCACAGTCTGGATATTATTGACCTCCTCGGATTCCCTCGCTTCAACTTCTTCCATGTCTTTTGAAAAGATTCAGTGTGCCTTTGTCTATTTAATTGTACCCCACATTTATTATTTTTGCAAATAACTCAAGGCAGCAAATATATCCACGTTCCTCCTATTTTCCCCACAACAATCACTGTATGAGGGGGGGGTTGAACTGAGATGGTGTGACAAGTCCAAGGTCACCCAGTTGGTTTTCATGCCTGAGGCGTAACTAGAACTCACCGCCTCCTGGTGATTGGCCAAAAGTCATCCAGCCAGCTTTCATGCCTAAAGCAGGACTAGAACTCACACTCTCCTGGTGATTGGCTCAAAGTTGACTAAGACTTCCATCCTTCCGAGGTCCATATAATGAGGACCCAGATTGTTGGAGGCAATAGGCTGGCCCTGTAAACCAATTCGAGAGGGCTGTAAATCATTATGAAGCAGTGTATAAGTCTAAGGGCTGTTGCTATGTGTTCAAAAAGCAATTAAGATCCTACAAAAAAAAAAAACCATTTTAACAATGTTGGTCTCCTTCCCAAGCAACTCACTCAGTAGTGGGATTCAAATTTTTTTACTATCAGTTCTGTGGGCGTGGCTTGGTGGGCGTGGCAGGGGAAGGATGCTGTAAAATCTCCAGTCAGAGGCGGTATTTGCCGGTTCTCTGAACTACCCAAAATTTCCGCTACCGGTTCTCCAGAACTGGTCAGAACCTGCTGAATTCACCACCTCTGAACTCACTCAACCTTGAGCAGGTCAGCATCGAACTGCAGACTGCGGCAGACTTAGCCTGCAATACTGGCATGACATGGCATGGCATAGCATAGCATAGCATAGAATAACCACTTAGGCTTATATACCACTTCACAGTGCTTTTACAGCCCTCTCTAAGCAGTTTACAGAGTCAGAATTCTGCCCCCAACAACCTGAGTCCTCATTTTACCGACCTTGGAAGGATGGAAGGCTGAGTCAACCTTGAGCCGGTCAGCATCAAACTCCTGGCAGTGGGAATTCAGAATTAGCCTGTAATACTGCATTCTAACCACTGCACCACCAAGGCTCTTTTCCCAGCCAGTTGAGGTCACGTGATCACTGCTTGCAATCTTTTTGGCCAATTTCCAGCGGCAAAACATCCACTTGGGGGGTGGGGGGAGGGTACTGGATTCCCTTAATGACTGCAGAATTCTCTTAAAGGCCATTGTGGAACCGGTCATAAAATCAGGTCTGACTCGTCTTACGATCACAACAACTTACAATAGAAATTCCAGTTCCAGCTGTCATTGTACGTCGAGGTCTATGCGTATTCAATTGCATGTTTGCAAGAATGTGGTAAATATTGATTTTTCAGCACTGGCTGCGTTAAACACATTAAAGGAGGAGGAGGAAGTGGTGGAACCACCACAATGAGCATGGTGATTCTTGCAACAAAATTTTGATGCTGCAAAAGGGATTCAGAATAGGAAAGGAGGCTCCTGTTGGGTTTCTTGTGCCAACATCACCCCCATGTGGTTAAAAAAGCAATTTCAATTTACTGCTTATGCCTTATGCTGCGGCTTTTTTTTTTTCCATAGTTTTTCATTTGCATGGATGTCTCAAAGGTGCTTTTTGTTTGTGATCCAATATTTTATGAGCTTATCCAAATATAAAATACAAAAGAAAATACTGGGAAAATAAGGGAGGGGAAAGAGCAGGGTGAAGGGAAACAGAAAAGCGTTGACTTCCGATTCCATTTGGTGCAGTAGAATAATATAATAACATCTAACCTCAACTTTTTACTTCTGTATAATAATACGTATAAGCTAGCCATTTCTATAACAACAAATCTATCTAGATCAGCAAAAGCCAAAATCAAAAGCACAAAGTTCAAAACTGGTTTCCAATCAGAAACAAAGTTAATAGTGTTCTTTTCTTGCAGCAAATTTGGCCATCTCTGCTAACTTTAACAGATTAACAGAGTTGGAAGGGACCTTGTAGGTCATCTAGTCCAACCCCTCCCCCACCCAAGCGGGAGACCCCACACCATTTCTGACAAATGGCAGTCCAATCTCTTCTTGAAAGCCTCAAGTGATGATGCTCCCACAACTTCTTAAGGCAACTTCTGTTCCATTGGTTGATTGTTCTCACTGTCAGAAAGTTTCTCCTTATTTCCAGGTTAAATCTCTCCTTCCACCCATTGTTTCTTGTCCTGCCCTCTGGTGCTTTGGAAAATAAATTGATCCCCTCCTCTTTGTGGCAGCCTCTCAAACACTGGAATACTGCTATCATGTCACACACACCCCCAATCCTTTCCTCTAGACTAGCCAAATCCAAATCCTGCAGCCCAGTGGTGAGATTCAATTTTTTTTTACTACAGGTTCTGTGGGCATGGCGTGGTGGGTGTGGCAGGGGAAAGATACTATAAAATCTCCATTCTCACCCAACTCCAGAGGAAGAATACTGCAAAATCCCCATTCCCTCCCCACCCCACTAACCTGCTTTCCAGCTCCATTCTCCTCTGCAGGCAATCAAAGAAGACCCAGCCAATCAGCTGGGACTTGGGAGGCAGAGAATAGATGGGGGTGGGACCAGTCAGAGGTGGGATTTGCCGGTTCTCCAAACTACTCCAAACTTCCGCTACTGGTTCTCCAGAACTGGTCAGAACCTGCTGAATACCACCTCTGCTGCAGCAGTTCTTCATGTTTTGTCTCCAGACTTTTAATCATCTTAGTTGCTCTTCTCTGCACCTTTTACAAAGTCTCAACATCTTCTCCATAATGTGGAGATCAAAACTGGATGTAATATTCCAGGTGTGGCTTTACTAAGGCTTTATAAAATGATACTAATACTTCATGTGATTTTTATTCTATGCCTCTGTTTATACAAGCAAGGATTGCATTAGCTTTGTTGGCTGCTGCTGCACACTGCTGGCTCATGTTTAAGTAATCGTCTACTGGGAGTCCAAGCAGAGGTGGTATTCAGCAGGTTCTGACCAGTTCTGGAGAACTGGTAGTGGATATTTTGAGTAGTTTGGAGAACTGGCAAATGCCACCTCTGATTGGAGATTTTACAGTATCCTTCCTCTGCCATGCCCACCAAGCCACGCCCACAGAACTGGTAGTAAAAATAATAATAATCCCACCACTGAGTCCAAGGTACTAATGGTCCAAAGTCCTAGTGGTCAAAGGTCCAAGTCTAAGAGTTATTGCTATTTCTGATGCTATGGTTTCAAAGGCCGGCCACTGACACCAGCAAAGTAGCTGGTATTATGTGAAATGTAGGTTGGAGGTTGTGGATGATTAGGCTTCTTTACAATATGCAAAGCATATTTTGATCTGGGTTTGAAACAAAGACCAGATCCTGAAATATCCATGAAACTGGTTTGAATCAGTCGCAGATGGAAGGAATAAAGCTCGAAACCGTGTGAACATTCTATAATTTGTTGAAACAAAATGTAAAACCATTTTGACTGTTTTCAGCTTTGGGGAACAGGGGGAATTCAAAAGAGGCCCACCTGGTTGGAAGGAAGGTGGGTTACCCCTGTTCATTTGCACATCAGAGTAGCCACACTGCTCTGTTGATGGATCTTTTTCACCCAATACTGAGGGGATCCACCACAGCATCTTGAAACCTCCCTGTAGCAGAGGTGGTATTCAGCAGGTTCTGACCGGTTCTAGAGAACCGGTAGCAGAAATTTTGAGTCATTTAGAGCAGGGGTCCCCAACCACCAGTCCCCGGACCGGTACCGGTCCGTGGATAATTTTGTACCGGGCCGCAAAGAATGAATAATCGTGAAACTGGGCACCGCCATCTTGTTTCGACGGTGCTTGAGAAAGTGCTTCCGGGTGAGCTTGTTGGTCGTCGGTTGGAAAGCGGCGTTGGGGTGCTGAAGGAATCCTCGCGCCTTAGTTTCGTCGAAGGGGGGGCGGCTTCGAACGAAGAGCCGTCCCAATGGCGGTGGAGTCTCGCGTTACTCAGAAGGAGATTAAGAAAGAGCCTGAAAAGCCCATCGACCGCGAGAAGGTACAAAGGAGGAGTTGAAGGTGGCGGGCTGATTAACAAAGTCAGCCAATGGGAGCTGAATTGGGGGCTGAGAGTTGTGCGTGGCTTAGCTCTCTGCTCTCAATTCTGAAAGTGAAACTAGTAATCTGTTCTGAGCTCCTGAGTTGCTGTTTGTGTTTTGCTTATGTTACGTTGGAAGAAACTACTGGTATTGTGAACTTTACTTCAATAGGTTATTATGTATATAAAGAAGTTAATGATCCTGCTGAATCAGTCATCTGTGTGTTTTCTGGACGTGAATTTCTGCTGCAAATGCTCACAGATGGAACTCATTCTATCTGACCCAGGAGGCAAGGAATGTTGCAGATTCTGCCCCCTAAGGAGATATATCTGGCAGGACCCAGAAGAAGGGGCTTCTCTGTGGTGGCTCCCTCCCTCCCTCTGGAACATCATCCCTCCAGAAATTAGACTGGCCCCTACTTCAACACTCTTTTGGAAGGCCCTGAAGAAGTGGTTTTGCCAGCGGACCTGGCAAAAGGAGCCCATTAAATGGTTAGTATGAATGTGTGTTGTCGCTGGGATAGGAGAGTGGGGGATTATTATTTTAGAATTGGTTTTTGAAATTATTTTTATTTCTTTTATATGGTGCTATGTCCTTATATGCTGCCTCCTAGGCAGCAATATTTTTTTAAAAAATAAAAAATAAAATAGCAATAGCAATTAGACTTATATACCGCTTTACAGTGCTTTACGGTCCTCTCTAAGCGGTTTACAGAGACAGCCTGTGGCCCCAACAATTTTGGGTCCTCATTTTACTCACCTCAGAAGGACGGAAGGCTGAGTCAATCTTGAGCCTGGGGAGATTCGAACTGCCAAATTGCAGGCAGCCGGCAGGCAGCAGAAGTAGCCTGCAGGACTGCACTCTAACCACTGCGCCACCGTGGCTCAAAATAAAATTTCTCTGATTTTATTGTTTTGATCATGGTCTCCAGGCTGACAACAATGAGCTCCGGAATTGCTGAAAATCACCGAGGAACAGTGTCTCGATGTAAATGTACGCCGGTTAAATGCTGGAGTTTTGTGGGACTTTGTTAACTCCTAGTGGTGTGTGGATGGGTAAGATCTGCTGAGGGTAAACATTCATCTCTGTAGTGTTGGTGGAGCTTTTTAGTCTTCAAAAGTCTGCACAGGTCGATCTGCGTGAAGAAACAAAGGAAATTCCAGCTCTTTTCTGCCATCTAAGGAGCATTTTGATCTTTGAAGCTCCGATATAGAATATAGAACATAGAACAATAGGGTTAGAAGGGGCCTTGGAGGTCTCCTAGTCCCACCCCTGCTCAAGCAGGAGACCTTATATCATTCCTTTGTTTGCTGCCACCATTCTTGTGGCAGGATGGGTGGCGAGAAAATTCAGTTAATAATAATAATAATAATAATAATAATAATAATAATAATAATAATAATAATAATAATAATAATAATAATAATAATATATGATAATTGAACTTATTCTTGCAACCCAAGAACAAGCCATCAGAATGAATGCAATCAAAGCCAGAATAGAAAAATCTGCTGATGACCCCAAATGCAGACTGCAAAGAAGTGGACGAAACCATCAATCACATACTGAGCTGTTGCAAGACAATCACTCAGACTGACTACAAACAACATCACAACACAGTCGCTCAGATGGTCCATTGGAACTTGTGTCACAACTACCACCTGCCTGTAGCAATGGTGGGATCATAAGCCTAAGAAAGTGGTAGAAAATGAGCATGCAAAACTACTGTGGGACTTCCAATTACAGACTGACAGTTTTGAACACAATACCCCGGATATCATGATTGTGGAGAAGAAAAAAGTGTGGATCATCGACAGTGCCATACCTGGTGACAGAATCGACGAGAAACAACTTGAAAAAATCACCAGCTATCAGGAGTTGAAAATTGAACCACAGAGACTGGTATAAACCAGTGCAGGTGGTTCCAGTGGTACTTGGCACACTGGGTGCTGTGCCTAAAGATCTAGGCAAGCCCTTGAAAACAATTGGTGCTGACAAGATCACCATTGGTCAGCTGTAGAAGGCCACCTTACTGGGATCTGCTCGCATAATCTGCCGACACATCACGCTGTCCTAAACACTTGGGAAATGTTCGACTCGTGATTTGTGATATGAAACCCAGCATAGTTATCTCATTTGCTGTGTAAAAAAAGACAACAATAACAAGAACAACAATAACAATAATTCCAGATACGTGGCTGTCCAGTCTCTTCTTGAAAACCTCCAGTGTTGGAGTATCCATAACTTCAGGTGGCAAGCTCTTCCATTGATTAATTGTTCTCACTGATATTTTGTTTATAATTGTTCTCACTGATATTGTTCTCACTACTCGTTGTAGAATACCTTATGCCACCAGACTTGAAATTCTAGACCTAGAAAACCTAGAACTACACTGCCTTCAGTCCAATCTAAGTATGGTATATAAAATCATACATTGCAATGTCCTACCTGTCAATGAATACTTCAGCTTCAACCATAACAACACAAGAGCACACAATAGATACAAACTCAAGGTTAATCACACCAAACTTGATTGCAGGAAATACGACTTCAGCAACAGAGTGGTCAATGTCTGGAATACTCCACCTGACTCTGTGGTTTCTTCCCCAAACCCAAAAACTTTAACCTTAAGACTTTCTACTATTGACCTCACCCCTTTCCTAAAAGGTCTGTAGTGCATAAGGCGTGCATAAGCGCACCAACGTGTCTACCGTCCCTGTGCTATTCTTTTTATTTTTCTTTATATGTATCCATGTATTCATAACTATGTTTATACTTATACCTGTTATCTTGTAAGCGATTGACAAATCAATCGCTGGCTGGAGAATTCTGGGAGTTGAAGTCCAAAAGTCTTAAAGTTGCCAAGTTTGGGGACCCCTGGTCTACAAAAATCTGCATGAAGAAATAAAGGAAATCCCAGCTGCTTCTTGCTCTCTAATGCTCATCTAGATATTTGAAGCTCCATATGTGTTCAGATCCCATTCTAGACTGCCTGCTCGGGTTGTCCCACACCCCATTGTTTTCACCTGTGGGTCTTCCCTCCACCCTGCCTTCTCTCACCTTCAGCCTAGGTACTGTAACAAAGGTGTTTTTTAAAGAGGCAACTGGGCAATCTGGTTTTTCTTTGAAGATGTTTCACTTCTCATCCAATAAGCTTTTTCAGTTTTGAAGAAGAAGCAGCAGCTTCTTGGATGAAGAACTGAAGATGCTTCTTGGATGAGAAGCAAAACATCTTCAAAGAAAAACCAGAAAGTCCAGTTTGCTTCTTGAAAAAAATAAAAAAAGCACCTTTGGGACAACCATGACTTGGATGACTTGAGAATCTCCACAGACACCTAGATAAACTGTAGTGAAAGAAATATAGCTGGGGGATGTCCTAGGTGGTGTGGAAATGGGATGAAGGGGAACTAGGATCCAGGTAAGCCTTACACCAGATTAGAGCTTGATATAGAGGTGATAAATGGGAAGGTGCTTTAGTGGCAATGATCTCTGGCTGTGAAATAAATTCCAGGCAATTTTATGGGTGTTAAAGAGGCAAGAGATTTCTCAGCCTTCCCAATTAACCTGGAGGGTTGTGAATGCTACTTTTTAGATCTATGTGGTGATGAACATTCCCACCAAGCTGGGGTACAGCTGTCCAAGTATGGTTTTTAGCCTATTGGAAGGCCAAGTGTCTCTTAGCAATATGACTGTGTCCTTCTTCTTCTTCTTCTTCTTCTTCTTCTTCTTCTTCTTCTTCTTCTTCTTCTTCTTCTTCTTCTTCTTCTTCTTCTTCTTCTTCTTCTTCTTCTTCTTCTTCTTCTTCTTCTTCTTCTCCTCCTCCTCCTCCTCCTCCTCCTCCTCCTCCTCCTCCTCACTTGTACTCCTCCTCCCTGTCCTCATCTTCCTTTCTCCTCCTTCTCCTATTACTTGTACTCCTCCTCCCTCTCTGTCCCTCTCTTCCTTCCTTCCTTCCTTTCTCCTCCACCTCCTCCTTTTCCTCTTCCTCCTCTTCCTCCTCCTTCTGTCCCCATCTTCCTTCCTTCCTTTCTCCACCACCTCCTCTTCCTCCTCCTTGTACTCCTCCTCCCTCTCTGTCCCCATTTCTTCCTTCTTCTTCCTTCTTCTTCCTTCCTTCCTTCCTTCCTTCCTTCCTTCCTTCCTTCCTCCACCTCCTTCCTCCTTTTCTCTTCCTCCTCTTCCTCCTCCTTCTGTCCCCATCTTCTTTCCTTCCTTTCTCCACCACCTCCTCTTCCTCCTCCTTGTACTCCTCCTCCCTCTCTGTCCCCATCTTCCTTCCTTCGTTCTTTCCTTTCTCCCTCCCTCTGTCCCTTCCTTCCTCTCCCTCCCCCGCCCTGCGTGTCATAGTTGTCATCTTGACATTTTTTTTTTGGTCTGGAGACCCTCTTGTTTGGTTCCATCATCAGAACAGATAAGACGAACAATGCTACAGATTCCCAAGAAGCCAAACTTCTCTTGATTAAACTGTTCAGGTGAACTTTGCAACGTCTTACATACAAATGAAAATTAATAGGCGTAAAACAAAATCCGGAGCGTTTTTCTTGCTTTCGGGGAATAAAAATCTATATATTGATGGGATGATGTTAAGCTGAACGGCTGGTGTGCAGGATGAAGAAATGAGCAAGGAACTCATCAGAATGACAGAACGGTGCAAAATGGAGGAATTGCAGAATTTGAGAAATGAATGCAGAAATTAAATTGGAATTTATTGGCAGAGGAACGCTTAATGTTTTGTTCAGAGAGGGACCATTTTCAAATTAAGCTTTCTGCCATTGAGGTCAGCAAGGGATACGGTGGTAACATGGGGGTGTTGTTATTAAAGAATGGCTCCAAATTTGGTTCGCTTTTTCCGTTTTTGAGATTTGTAAAAATAAAATGGACCTTGAAAAGAAAGAAAAAGAAGGAACATTCTGATTCAGTGTTCTTTGATGGAACTTCTGCATGGGTAGTCCTCGACTTACGGCCACAACTGAGCCCAACATTTCTGTTGCTAAGTGAGACAGTTGCTGAGTGAGTTTTGCCCTATTTTATGACATTTCTTGCCACAGTTATTCAGTAAATCACTGCAGTTGTTAAGTTAGTAACAAGGTTGTTAAGTGAAAACTGGCTTTCCCATTGACATTGCCTGTCAGAAAGTCACAAAAGGGAGACTGCATGATCCTGGAAGGCTGCAACCGACACAAAGATGAACCAATTGCCAAGCATCTGAATTTTGATCATATGACTGTGGAGATGCTGCAGGGTCAGAAGTTTGAAAAACAACCATGTCATGTTAGAAATTGTATTTATATGTAGCACCACAGAGCAAACAAAGAGTACAGTCACCATGTGCTTTACTGCTCAACTGTTTAATTGTAACAGGAAACAGGAAAGTCTACTTAGAACAAAAGAGCATAGAGTGTATACCAGAGATCCAAACTTGTAGACACTGCCATCTATTGGCTGAATACTACTGTAGTTGTTGCATAGAAATACATTCCAACGATGAATTCCAACATGTCACTTTTTTCAGTGCCACTGTAACTTTGAAATTATCCTCAATTTATTTCCAACCACATAGTGACCCTTTGAAGTTCCGATGGACCTCAAAAAGGGGGCTTATGATTGGATCCAAAATTGTGAGTCACCCCCACCCCCACGAACACAAGACATTAGCAATGGAGAGCAACCATTTGCAGAGTCTGGTTCACGATCACCATTTTTTGATAGTCTTGCTGAAAACCAGCAGTTACTTTTCAGGTTTTGGTGAAACCGCATCCAGAGCCAACCATTGATTTGCTTAACAACTGTGGTGTTTGTTTAATGACCATGGATTCACTTAATGACCACAGTGATTCATTTAATGACCACTGTAAAAAAGTAATAAAATCGGTCACATGTTTTACAACCATTATGACTTACAGCCATAACGGGCAGTTAGTAACACCCTTGAGGAGGAAAAAGAGACAGATTGAAGGAAGTCAATTAAAACTTTATCACCCTGGTTATTCCTAAATATCTTATATCAGTTTAATAACTCTGTTGGAAGAAATATCCAGGTCCAGGTCCAAGCCGGGAGAAAGGCACCAGAGAGAAAATGGAGGCTGGAGGCTGATTGGAAAAATAGTTCATTTATTGATGAAGCAGAACCACCAAGCACATGTGATTCTGGACAGCTGACACATGGAGTTGAGAGGTGGGGGTTATACCTTCTCTGAGCTTTGCACTTGAGCTTCCTGTTCCTGTGCAAGAACATATATTCTATTGGTTGTTGTAGGGGTTATGTAGGGGTCATAGCTGGCTCTATAGGTTGTCTGAGCTCCCAGGTTTGGTTGAACTTTGGACTGCTGAGATGATACAATGAAGAGGCTTGTGTTCTGAAAGGGTGTTGGGCAATTCCTATTATGGCTTAATGGTTTTGTCCTGGTTTGGATCTTTATCACTCTGCCTTTGTTCGATTTTGCTACAGGGAGTAATGGATTACCAGATTTGCATTTCTAAAAGCTGCCCCAACTTTATCTGCTTGGGGGGCAGGTAGCTGGGGCTCTGAGTTTCTGTCTCCCTTAAGAATTTTTTAATTTCTCTTTTAGGGGAAATATTTTAACCTGCCTTTTTTAAAAAAAATATTCCTCAAAATATTTCATTCTTCTAGGATGATGGTGGCCGCTTCCCAGAGCTTCATGATTGATCAATATTTATATGCTTTCTATTCCAGATACAGCCGATGTTTCGCTGTGAAGACTTAATCTGGAAAGAAGAACATTTCGACTCGAGAAAGTTTATATTCTTATTATTTGCTTTCGATGTAGCATTCATTACTCATTATCATCCTTTTTCCCAGCAGAGATAAGACTAAATTTCCCTTAGGATCTTATTATAAATCAATTTTCCAATTTATCACTCCTGAAATGTTTCATGCATTGCACTTTCAATTCACCTGGTGTATTTTATATGACCTCTCTTATACCACCAAACATGTTTTCTTTGCCATTAATATAGAAACAGCTTCTTAAAACTCATAGATTTGAGGTCTGTGAAACTCCAGTGCTTGTGAACTTGGAAATGTCTGATGTAGAGGTTTTTTTTAGAAATAATTCCTATACCTGTTTTGCATATAGAGCAGGAATAGCATGAATCCAAAAACAGGGGTATATGGATCAGGTTAAATCCAATACCCAGTGAGATTGTTGTATTTTTTTTATCAAATCTCTGCTTTTTCACTTTTAAAAATGCTGCAGAAATCTTAGTGTCTTGTTATATCCTTTTTACCTAACAATCTCTGCGCACAGTTTGTATCAACACTCCTAAATAAATGTAGATTTGCCTATAATATTCCTTACTCCAGCTAGTCTTTAACTTATGACCACAATTGAGCCCAACATTTCTGTTGTTCAGTGAGACATTTGTGAAGTGAACTTTGCCCCATTTTACAACCTTACTTGCTGCAGTTGTTAAATGAATCTGGCTTCCCCATCGGTTTTTCATGTCAGAAAGTCAGAAAAGGGGATCACACAACTGCAAGATGTTGCAATCGTTGTAAGCAGGAGTCGGTTGCCAAACATTTGAATTTTGATCACATGACGATGGGGATGTTGCAATGGTCGTAAGTGTGAAAAACAGCCATAAGTCACTTTTTAGTGCTGTTGTAACTCTGAATGGTCACTAAACAAATTGTTGTAAGTTGAGGACTACCTGTCATCATCATCATCTTCTTCTTCTTCTTTTAATGACCCCATAATCCCTTGCAGGGCGGAGTCTGGGCAACTGAATGGAGCAAGCAGAGTGTTTTAATGGCCAGGTGCCCTTCCTGTCACCAATGCGGAGTTTTGTTCAGCAGATATATTCGCATTGTGCCCAGAGAGAAAAATATTTGCTGATTATGAGGTGAGAGCTCCACCTCTAGGCCACCATACCACTTTTAAGTCAAGGACTATCTGTATACTAATATTTTTTTACAGCACTCTTAGCTCTAATATATGGGAATCTCCCTCCCACCCCAACTTTTTCAAACCAGCTTTCCCAACTGTGCGCTTTTGTGTTATTTATTATGATTTGTTTTATTTATTAACTTTATATGCTGCCTGTCCGGTGGTGGGCTTCAATTTTTTTTTACTACCGGTTCTGTGGGCGTGGATTGGTGGCTGTGGCAGGGGAAGGATACTGCAAAATCCCCATTCCCTCCCCACCCCACTAACCTGCTTTCCAGCTCCGTTCTCCTGTGCAGGGCAACAAAAGGAGACTCAGCCAATCAGCTGGGACTCGTGAGGTGGAGAATAGATGGGGGCGGGGCCAGTCAGAGGTGGTATTTGCTGGTTCTCCAAACTACTCAGAATTTCCACTACCGATTCTCCAGAACTGGTCAGAACCTGCTGAATACCACCTCTGATACACTGACAATTGATAAAAGGATTGTTTTACAACTGATAAGGAGTACAGATGGGGGTTCAAAGAAATATGGACATCCCTGTATCTAGAAAGGGCATTTATAGCCTTTGAGGAGTATGAATGTCAAACAAAATTATTACTATTCCAACTGTTTGATCCTGGATCGCACTTTGAACAGGAAGAAAGAGTAAATCAGTATCCTTGAAAATGTTGCTGTTTATGGAGACGTATGGTCCAACTGATGTACAAAAGTTATAATTTCAGGAAGATGCATCTCTTGAGGTCACATTCCATGGGGAAAATGGTTTTGCAATTAAGCTGTAGTGCTGGATTCCTTGACTTTTACATTAAACAAGCAAGCAAGAGCAGAAATATTCACACTAGCTCGTCCCACTGTCAATCGACTTTGGGAGGTTTGCAACATCATAAAATAGCATTATAAAACAATTTAGAACGGGAAACGGTTTCTGTCTACCTACCTTTGAAAGTGAGAATGGCGCCCTCTAGAGGTGGATCCCAGCATTTCACTGCAAAAAAGCTTAAAATAGATTTGTCCTTGGTGTCATCTAAGGTTGGCCCACCTGTCTCAAGTTTCATCCAAGCTCTGTTGTTCCAGTCCAAAAAATCATCTCAAGAATGTCGGTGAAACTGATGAAGACAGATTCTAAGAGAGTCCCAAAGGTGCTTTTTTCAAATGGCAACTGGACTTTCTTGTCTTTTTTCCTTTGAAAATGTTTAGTTTCTCATCCAAAAAGCTTTTTCGGTTCTAACTAGTGAAGAATGAAAAGATTTATATTCTTACATATTTATATTCTATTTATTTATGTTTATATGTGGAATCTTGTTGCTGATGGTGGGGGAAGTCTTTGCAAAATTCTTGAATATTGCAATTAAGCAAGTTGCAAAACTGTGTTTAGAGTGATGATTTTATTGCCTTGAGGTATTTTTATTGTATTATTTATTGATTAAATTTATTCACTGCCCATCTGGCTGACAAGCAACACTGGCTCTAAACTGTTTAGCATGGAGTATACCTTGCTTTTCTCCATGATCTAATGTGAAAACTAACTATAGCAATATAATCTATATTTAAACATTTCATTCACCTCCAATTCGTTTGCAACCTTCTCATAATCCAAGGTCCCTTCCAACTCTTGTTATTCTGTTCTATTCTATTCTATTCTATTCTATTCTATTCTACTCTACTCTACTCTACTCTATTCTGATTCTAATTCTATTCCATTCCACTCCATTCTATTCTATTCTATTCTATTCTACCCTACTCTACTCTACTCTACTTCTATTCTATAATTTTATCCTCTCTCATTCCTAAACGGAGTCACTCCAATCTGGCAGAAGATGCTTCTCCAGGATCAAAACATTTAGGAGTTAAAAAGGGCTTCTGGAAAACAGATTTGGAAATGCAACTATTCCTCGTGTTGTAAGCTCCAGTCCTCCAATCATCTTTCTTGCTCTTATCTGTACCCTTTTCTAGAGTCTCAACATCATTTTTATATCGTGGCGAGCAAAACTGGATGCGTTATTCCAAGCATGGTCTTACCAAGGCATTATAAAGTGGTATTAATATTTCATGTGATCTTGTTAATGCAGCCTAGTTAATGACTGCCCTAAATTAGAAAACGATGGTGAAGTTTTGCATATGCCTAACCAGCCAGCCAGCCAATCAGAATTTCTGAAAATTTAATTGACTTTTGAGTTTCCAAATCATTTCACATCAACCAGTTGTCAGAACGATGATTTGAACTGAACCAATTATTCAGAGCGAAACTGATCCACAGCTCCTATGGGTTTGCACTTTTAGGATAAGGTAAAAGGTAAAGGTTCCCCTCGCACATACGTGCTAGTCGTTTCTGGCACTAGGGGGCAGTGCTCATCTCTGTTACAAAGCCGAAGAGCCAGCGCTGTCCCAAGACGTCTCCGTGGTCATGTGGCCGGCATGACTAAATGCCGAAGGCGCACGGAACACTGTTATGTTTCCACCAAGGTGGTCCCTATTTTTCTACTGGCATATTTACATGCTTTCGAACTGCTAGGTTGGCAGAAGCTGGGACAAGTAATGGGAGCTCATTCCGTTATGCGGCGCTAGGGATTCAAACCTCCAAACTGCTGACGTTTCTGATCGATAAGGTCAGTGTCTTAGCCACTGAGCCACCGTGTCCCTTTCACTTTTAGGATACATTTAATTGTGAGTCACACCAGGGTGACTGAGTCTGCGGGACAAACGGTACATATGGAACTAAAGCAAAGTACGCTTCATTTTGTAGCAGTGTCATGCCCCTGTCGGAGTCTGAATCTGAGGAGGAAGATGAACAGTTGACAGGGAGTGGGAGTGTGGCTCCGTTGGCTGTGGAGAAAACTGGGGAAGGGCAAAGTCCGACTGGGCAGAGCAGGAGAGAGGTAGAACAAGGGAGAGGGAGTTCAGAGGAAGACCCAGGCCCACCCCCTCTTCATCCTAGGGCATGCAGGGAGGAACGGAGAAGAGAGCAATGTTGGTTGCATGGCTTACGGGGTAGGAAAGGGCCCTGATTTCCTTCATTAGCCACAGCTGGGAAGAGAGTTTAAAAGAAATGCATGCTGAATGCGGCAGCTTCTGGGAACAAATGTGAGTTTATCTTGTATTGACTTTGGTTATCTGCGTTCCTGGCGTCTTCCCAACCATGTGGAGTTATTTGCTCTGTCTTCACGTCTGGAATTCTTGCTTCTGCCCTGCTGGACTCATTACCTCATCTTCCCTTGATTGGATTTATAGTTACAGTTTTTGTTGACCACATTTTGGATTTGAATCTCTGCAGCTAAAGGCTGTTCCTTGGAGAGTTTTTCTCCAGCCCAGAAGGTAACCAGGACATTGGGGGCAAAGTTGGAGCTAATAAAGGGACTCCTACTGATTATCTGACTGTGTTGCCTTTGTGCATGCCCTGGATCATGATAAGCAGTGACATGAAACTAAGGAATGTACAGATCTTGATGGGAGCAGAGAGGGGGCAAATATATATATGTCAGGGACTTCCCCTTGGGAGTTTTATTTCCTTTTCTAAGACGGTTTAATGGCTTACTTTCACATCGCCTATATCAACATGTCACAAAACCCTGTACTTATTTTGGGTAATCTGGGTCAAAGGGGACTTCCTGGATCAAGAGGAGGAGTGTGAGACCTGCGGAGTTGGCTCAATGGGGAAGCATCATCCACAAATGAAGTCTCTCCTCTCAAGTTCCCATCTAAAGCTGCACGTTAGGGTGGGCCAACTGAAGAGGGATGATGGTCCCAAAGGTGCTTTTTTCAAAAGGCAACTGGACTTTTTTTTTTTTCCCCTTGAAGACGTTTCGCTTCTCATCCAAGAAGCTTCTTGGGCGAGAAGCTGAACGTCGTCAAGGAACCATCAAGTCGAGTTGCCTTTTGAAAAAGCACTTTTGGGACAACCATAACTTGAGAATCTCCATAGACAATTGGGACTGATAAGTAAAGCATGAGAGATCTTTGACATTTTGTGATTACTCCACAAAGCAGGAAGGTTTGATTTCTGAGGAACAGCGCCACACTGGAGATTTCTGGAAAGGATGTGGGGAAATTGTTTTGTCTTGCTTCTCGACAGCAGACCTAGGCATTTTAAACCCCTGGCCACATCTGGCTCCTTTGGTTGCCCTTATCCAGCCCATGTAGATTGATTTTATTTTGAAGGTGAATAGAATAACAGAGTTGGAAGGGACCTTGGAAGTCTTCTAGCCTAGTTCTAGTCTTTCGGGCCTTTCTAGGTGGTCATGTGACTGGGTGGGCGTGGCCAACTCAATGTCACTCATGTTGACGGGTGCCTCACTGTCCTCTACTCCCCCCCTCCCCCCCTTCCAGCCACTCCTTGCATGCCTGCCTGGGCTCCTTAGGGCCCCAACAGGAAGCTGTCGTTGGAGCTAAGCAGCCCTCAGGAGAGAGTTGGCCAAGCAGCTCAGTTCAAAATGGATCTGACCGAGAAGGAAACTCAGCAGAAACACCTCACTGAGAACTAGCAGCATAGGCTTTCCAAGCAGAGGGAAAATCTGCGGGAGTGCAAGGCCAGGTCCGGGCGCCTGGAGGCTCAGATGGTCAGCCAGTTCCAGGCCACGAGGCAGCCCCACTGGAACGAGGCCCTCCAGCCTTCGCCCAAAGCCCCACAGCAGGAGGCTGAGGCAGACCCCGAGTCAGAATTTCTGCCCCCCTCTGCCCCACACAAAAAGACTTCAAAGGGGGAGACTCTCTGCAGCAACACACTCATTGTACATATCCAGCCCAGGGACCGGAGTTTGAGGACCCCTGGTTTAGTGCAATATAAAAAATGCAAATCATTTTTCTGCCGACCACCAATATTTTCTCGCAGACCACCAGCTGGTGACCGCTGTCCTAGTCCAACCCCCTGCTCAGGCAGGATACCGTACACCACTTCAGACAAACGGTTATCCAATCTTTTCTTAAAACCTTCCAGTGTTGGGAGCATTTACAACTTCTGGAGGGAAGCTGTTCAACGGATTAATTGTTCTGTCAACAAAGGAGAATATTTGCAGCTCCTGGTTGAGAGGAGGGGTCCTTGGTGCTCTCTGAGCTTGGTTGTTTTCTTGCAGACGTTTTATTACCCAAATTAGGCACCATCATCAGTGTTAGTGACAATTTCTGGACAATTTCTCTATGCACACAAAAAAAAATCCACACATTAAAATAAAAATCATGATCTACATAGTTTCTGAACTGGCAAGAGAAATCACTTACACCTGGACAGCAAACAGCACTCATTAAATGACACGATTCACTTAACGGTCATCTTGCTTAGCAAGAAGTTCTAATTGCAGTTCTAAGTCAACTGGACCCTTCACTGATTCAATCAAACAATCAGAGTAGGGCTGGAAGGGATCTTGATGGTCTTCTTGTGCAACCCCCCTGCTCAAGATCCTATATCATTTAAGACAAGTGACTGCCCAGTCTTTTCTTCAACATGTCCATTGATGAAGCCCCCATATCTGAAGGGAAGCCATTCCACTGTTTAATTGTCCTAAGTTTCTTAATTCCAGGTTGCTACTCTCCTTGATTAGTTTCCATCTGTTGCTTCTTGTCCTCCCTTCAGGTGCTTTGCAGAACAGATCGATTCCCCCCTTCTTTAGGGCAGCCCCCCAAATCCTGGAATACTGTTATCATATCACCCCTACTCCGTCTTTTCTCTAGACTAGCCAAACCCAAATCCTGCAACCATTCCATGTTTGAGTCTCCAGGCCAACATCTCAGTTGCTCCTTTGCACTTTTTCCAAAGTCTCAACAACTTTCTTGTAATGTGGTGACCAAAACTGGATGCAGTATTGCAGGGGGGGGGGTCATATTAAGGCTTTATAAAGCAGGACTTTATATGATTTTGATTCTGTGCCTGTTTATAAAACCAAGGATTGTATCAGCTTTTTTGGCTGCTGCTGCATACTGCTGGCTCATGTTTAAGTCATGAGTATTCATTACAGACAATTCTAATATTTCCGGTATGTTTGCCCAAAGAATATATATGTATATTGGAAGTGGAGACACTTTGAGAGCTGTATGCAACAAAATTTCATTTTAATGTATGCCAATTAGTGCTTATCACCCATCCCCTCCCACTTGTGATTGTAGGACTGTAACTTTGTCGCTTGTATCCATCCTTACAATTTATATTGACTGTTTCCTAGTATGATTTGATTGATTGTACCCTATGACTATCATTTAAGTGTTGTACATTATGATTCTTGATCCTTAACGAATGTATCGTTTCTTTATGTATACGGAGTATTTACACCAAGACAAATTCCTTGTGTGTCCACACTTGACCAATAAAAGTATTCTATTCTATATTCAAAGTGACAATAGAGATATTCTAAGATATTCCCAAAGCAAATCCTTTGTTCCACTAATATGGGGGATCAGACTACAAATCCTAAACAAGCTGTCTGTGTGATAGGTCAGCTAACCCATCAGTTCAGGTCTAAGTTGATGTCAACCAACATAAAGAAAAACAATTAAACTGAACCATCGTATTTTTCCTCCTTTCCCTCATTCCTGATAGACTTGCCCGACACAATGTGAATTGATGGAGGCAAGTTTAGCTATTTGATAAGAGAATAGAAATGCTTAAACAGGTAGTACTCGACTCACAATCACAACCAAGCCCAAAATTTCTATTTGCTAAGTGAGAGTTTGAGTTCTGCGCCATTTTACAACTTGGTCTTGCCACAGTTGTTAAAGTGAATCACTGCAGCTGATAAGCTAGTAACGTGGCTGTTAAGTGAATTTGGCTTCCCCATTGACTCTGCTTGTCAAAAGGCCGCAAAAGTTGATCCCATGACCTTAGGGCACAGCAATTCCCAAGCACCTGAATTTTGATATTACGGGGATGCTGCAAACATCACTGTGAAAAATTTATTAGTAGTCTGGATTTGGGTGCACAAAGGACAGAAGATCCTGACACCCTTCATCTTATGTACGAAGGGTGTGTGCTTAAGTACTGCCCTTTCTTCTTGGAGGACACCCCTAGGAGAGCAGAAACAAACAAGTTTTGAGTCCTAGAAGCTGTCTACCCCACTACCAGCCTTAACGTGAAGGTCTCTCATCTTTTTAACCCATCTTAGCGAAGAAGGAAAGTGGTGCGAAGAACTGGCAGGAGCCTGAAGGCCAAATAAAGGGAGAGGGAAGAAATGAAAGAACGTCACACTTGCTAAGTAGGTATTATTTATTAAGGCTTGTATTCTCCTAGAGGAAAAAGTTAATCTGATGCTGCTCCATTACTCCTTACATCAGAAGTAACAGACAAAGCTATATGTTCTAAATACAAGTCTAAATGATACAGCTTAAAACTTTCATTTAAATTGGAGGTCCTCTTGTGTAAATATTGTTTTTCAGAAGATATCTGCTTTCTAATATAAGTAAAAGATCCTCTACAATTAAACACGTGCAGAATCAATGTGCTAGAGCAACAGGCATGAGCACCAAGAATTCATGCTAAATTTTTGAAAACTCCGGTTGGTGGCCACTTCTTCCGACAGCTTCCTCATTCCACAAAAACATGACAGAAGATTCATTTCTTAAAACAATTGTTTTTTTTTTTTTTACTCATCCAACAGAAGAAATAGGCACACGCACACACAATCAATTTTAAACATCTGAAGCATAATCCATCGTATGAGTCTGAACTAAGATTCGAGATTAAAGCTCACCATTATTAGTATAAAATCTTAAGTGTCTTCCTTGAGAGGGTGAGTGGGGGAAAAAAGGGGGGGGAGAGATTAAAAGTAATGAATTTAATAATATTAAAAAGCAGGGGGAAATTAAAAGCCACGTTTTGCCCAAGCCCCTGCAATGTTGAACATATATTTAAAATGATTAAAAGCTACAGATAAAAGCAAAAAATTATGGTAGGAAACTTGTCAGCTTTTTCTTGCAAGATATGATACAACGCAGATGTTCACTAAAGTTCACCAATTATAGACAAAATAATTTAAGACGTAAAGTACAATCCATGAGGAATATTTCTCATGCAATATCCACAAAAAAATAACTGCAAATGATGAAAATGTACAATTGTATTTGTGTGAAATCCCATTTATACTTCTTGCATGTGAAATTGCCCCAGTGAATTACGCCTTTTTGATTTTCTGTAAGGAAGGCAGAAGTATACTTTAAAAAAAAAAATGTTTTAAAAATAACGAATGTGACAGATAAAATTGAACTTCATAAAATAACCCGAGCTTGCTAAATTAAATGTCAATACTTTTGACACAGGTTATTTCTAAAAAAAAATACAAAACAAACTGGTATTTTTGTTTCTACTTGCCATAAGAATGAAACTGACTGTGGGAATGGTGAGACAAGGGGATCTGTGGTACATAAATATAAAAGCAATGACGTTTATTGTTTAGAAACATAATTTGTGCCGCAATTAAAAGTCTTTGGAAAAAGGCTAATATTTTCAAAATCTTCAGTTGTGGATAAACTTGTTTAACCAACTTAAATTTTTTTTTAAAAAAAAAAACAAGAAATATCTTTATTAATGGATTCTACAGCATTTTACATAGAAAAGATTACAACTTAATGCATATTCAGCTGGGCAAACAAAAAACAAAACCCAACCCCTCCCACTACAGTGTACTTAAAAGATGCAAGATTTGAATTTCCCCTGCAAAAAAGAGATATTGGAGCTGAAAGCTTTATAATCTCCTGATGCCAGAATACACAGCACCAAGGCATTTTTAAAAAAAGATTCAATTTTTCATAATCAAATTTAATATCAGTTCTAGTATGTATATATATATATATAGAGATATGTATATATATATAGCAAACCATATATGCTTATTCTTATTGTTTATTTTGATTCTGACGTTCCTGCAAAGAGAAAAACAGGAAATTAGAATGTGAAAACCCAATAAAAACTCTTTATCCGTCCTAATTTTTTTACAAGCCGCGTCACCCTAAAACAATGGGATACCCAATCTTTTAAAATATGTTTTTGTTGCATGTACCCTGTGGCCTGCATATGATGTAGCAAGATTTACTTAAAATAAAAAACAAGGAAACTGCTTTCATGCCATGCTATGTTTTAAACATACCACAATATAGCTTTTCATGATAATTTTAACTCTTAAAGCTAAACTAGGATACCTAAAGTCAGTGTTTTCTGTAAAATTAAGAAATACTCCAAATACAGAGAAGTACATTTCTTTGTAAATTACAAGTAACACCTTAAAACCAGGTTTAAAGGAGTATGTTTTGTAGTTTCTAGAACTCTATGGAAAGTGACTTTACTGATGGAAAGTAATGTAATCCATGGTACATTTAACTTTGTCTCTGCTGGGGGGGTGTTCATAGAAAATAGATATGAATGGATTATATAACGCGAAAACATTTTTCCAAGAGTGTATATAAGGAACTTTAATCTTCAATGTAGCCTTCTTCTCATCAGAAATAGGTATCATAAAGTACATAGTTTCAGCACAGACCCACAAGCCTGTTATTTTAAGGGGAGAAAAACATTTTATAGTTTGGCCCAAAGGTGCTTTTTCAAAAAGCAAGGGGGCTTTGTTTTTTTCTTGAAGATGTTTCGCTTCTCATCCAAGAAGCTTCTTCAGATTTCTGTTCAGTTCAACTGAAGAAGCTTCTTGGATGAGAAGGAAAACATCTTCAAGGCAAAAACAAGAAAGTCCAGTTGCCTTTTGAAAAAGCACCTTTGGGACAGCCATGACCTGGATGACTGAGAATCTTCACAATTTGTAGTTTGGGATTTTCTTCTGTGAAAACTTTCTGAATCACAATTTTAAAAATGGTGGCTTCAATACCCTGAACAAGTGATGGCTTCTGTTTGGATGTGGTCTTCAACAAGATGGTATAGCATCTATTTCCCATTCAACATCCTCTCATTCCTATTATTTTCATGGTTTTCAAAGGGCTTAGATTAATAAATAGTTTGTCTCCTCAATTTTTTAAATGTTAAAAGGCCTTAAAACCTCTGTGAGCGAAAACCCTTTGGCTGATCAACAGGATAAAAAAGTATATATCCTAATCGAGGTAAATCATGCAAATATTTT
The DNA here is from genome assembly GCF_049901735.1 of Notechis scutatus. Classification (NCBI taxonomy): domain Eukaryota; kingdom Metazoa; phylum Chordata; class Lepidosauria; order Squamata; family Elapidae; genus Notechis; species Notechis scutatus. Next base: position 9,154,445 of record NC_142011.1, on the reverse strand, counting down.
GAAGGGTACATTAGACCTGCATGTCTTCAAGCACAGTCTCAGCCATTTGCAGGTTCTGCATCACTTCTGAAACTGAATGGGATCTTAAAAACAAGGAAATACAGTACTCGAAATCTTCCAAGTTTGCTTAGGCCGATGACTACTCCTTAGAAACAAAACTACTGCAGATGCACACTTCACTGCCTAAAGCATGTTCGTGCTAAAAAAAAAGGGCTACGTGGAAGCTTTTACATTTCAGTAACTCCAAAGCCACAATCCATGGTGATCTTTTAAGGTGAAAGAAGCAGAAAACGCTATCCAGAAGGCAAGTTTATTTTGCACCAAGAAATCTGCTTCTTTTTTCCCCCGTGGGTATCAGTTGTATGCATTAATTTATATGTCAGCCTAAATCTAATTGCTCTGTTGTGTTCTGTAAATTATTTGCAAATATTTGATAGTTACTGGTGTAGCTAAAATAACATTTTTGTAAAATAAATAATGCCATTTGAATAGAATGACCTGTCATGCCATTATTGCAATGCAAGGTGAGATCATTTTGTTCTGAGCTTCAGTGTAAACAATTTAAGCTGGTGCAAGCACACACAGAAATTCTACAAGCAAATATTCAGTTGAGAACATTCTCTTCTGTTCCTAATGGAATTTGGGAAGTAAAGATACCACCTGAAATTTCAGGTAATTCAACTAAGCTTACAAAAAGAACAGAAATACTCCAGTCTTACATTATTCCGGGGCAGAACCACATCCTTACAACTCACAAACTAATAAGTCATCTTCAATTGGACTCCACTCGTGATGACATATACTGCAGTATTTCTGCCACTTTCTCAGGGTGATATGAAACTACAGGTAGTCCTTGATTTACAACAGTTCATTTGGTGACCATCCGAAGTTACAATGGTGCTAAAAAAAGTGATTCATGACTGTTTTTCACATGATCGTTGGAAGCATTTCCATGGTCACACGATCAAAATTTGGATGCTCAGCAACTGGTTCAAATTTAATGACAGGTTCAGGGGTCCCGTGATCCCCTTTTGCAACCTCCTGACAAGCAAAGTCAATGGGGAAGCCAGATTCACTTAACTACCTTGTCACTAACTTAACAGTTGCAGCGATTCACTTAACAAGAAAGACATGGCAAGAAAGGTCATAAAACAGGGCAAAATTCACCCAACCAGGATCTCACTTAGCAACATAAATTTGGGGCTCAACTGTGGTTGTAAGTGAAGGAGTATCTGTAGTTTGCCTTTGCTTTTTATCTATATGTGCCAGTCAGCATACATCTCCAATTTTCCAGTTAATGTGATATGCACATAGGAAGCTAAGTCAGCCATACTTGATTAGATGCTGCAATCTACCTGGGCAACGTGTAGACCAAAGAGCTCTTAAAACCAGTAACTATAAGCCTGACACCAGTGGAAAAACTGCAGCTGAGATACAACATAGTGCAGTGGAACCAACCATTTTTAACAGCAGCTGATAAAAAGAAATTAATTCTGTAAGCCTAATAGGCACCTAACTGTGGCCGATTAATATAAATATACAGAAACATTTCCCAGATCTCACTTTTAACAATGAACTCAGTGTCACAGCAACTCTTGTTTACTCACACTTCTGACTTTTGTGCTTATTTTACCCTCCATTTTTATTTTACGCCAGGTACCTGAGAAAACTCATGAGTTCTACCATAATGTGGATTTGCAATTACTATTTTTTAAAATAAGGATAAATTCTTATGTTCCAGCATTTTGGAGAAACTAAACAGTCTATGCTTCTATTTTGTGCTATGGCTTAGTTATTAATGACCTTAAAGAGATATTTGATAAATCTCATTTACAGGTGAATTTTATAATCTTTATAGTGTTTTCCTTTTAAAACCTCAATGGTTCTTTTGGTTTTGGTTAAATCTATCATTGCCACAATGTTTCATTGAGGATGCACTATCATATTGTATTAATAATGTTACAATCAATCAGTTTTACACATATTAAAATAGATCCTATAATTGAGAAGTACACTAATATTTTTTTTCTAAATAGGAGTATTGTGCAAAATTTCAAATTCAAAATACTTCACGTCAAGATAGAATCAATTGTTCTGTGTTTGAAACGGGCTTGCTCAATAATTCTGAAAGCATAATGAGCTTGAGACACCTCAAAAAAGGTTGAAACAGACCACTTTGAACATCAAATAATTGCTTTTGGACAAAATGTGGCATTCTGGATTTGTAAGGTTTTGCATGCCTGTGCTAAGGAGATACCAATATCCAATTTGTGTAAAAAGGCTTTCATTTCCACATGGATACTTTTTAAGCCCTTCCTTCAAATAGCAGCCAGAATATCCCATGTAAGGAACAAAAAACTGCCAATTGTGAGTTTCTTTCTTGCACTCCTCTTTAAAGTAGAAACACATCTAGCTCTTGCATGGATGAGCGATTTATATTTCACTTACAGGTAGTCCTCGACTTATAACCGTTTAGTGACAGTTCTAAGTCACAATGGCACTAAAGAAAGGGACTTATGACCATTTTTCATGCTTATGACCATTGCAGCACCCATGATCACCTGATCAAAATTCAGTCTTATTTATGACAGTTGTGGTGTATTGGGGGGTCATGTGATCCCTTTTTTGTGACCTTCCGACAAGCAAAATCAATGGAGAAGCCAGATTCATTCAACAACCACATTGCTAATTTAACAATTGCAACAAGAAAGGTCATAAAATGGGGCAAAACTCACTAAACCAATGTTTCACTTAGCCACAGAAATTTTAGGCTCGGTTATGGTCGTATGTCGAGGACTACCTGTATTTTCCTGTATCAGCCTACATCCATTACAGCACTGAAAACTAAGCCATATTTAACAAAGCAAACACATCTCAACTTTTTGGCCTATTACAATAAAGCAGGTTTTAAAAAAAGAAAGTGGTAGGGTTGAAGCCTTGTGGGTTAAATCTGAAGAACACGCAATATCTACCTTCGAAATAAGTTTCCTTTAAAAAAAAAAAAAAAAAAGGACAGTCCCTTTGCAAACCACTCAACTCCCATTTCACCTCCAGGGTGGACTTCTTCCCCCAACTGAATTAAAATGTTCTAAAGCCAGTTTACCTTTCGTACCACTTCTTCCTCCTCCTGGCGCTTTTCGTAATGGGAAAAGTCATCGAAGATGGAGGTCGTGTGCTTGTACATAGCAATAATTTTAAGCACTTGCTTCGCTTTTTCTAAGGGCACCTCCTGAGTGTCACGGGAGTTTGTCACTGGCTTGTTGTCATTGTTCTCCAGCCTGATGTGTCGAAGCTGGTTGTTGGGAACATCTTTCACAAAGATCCACTTGACGTCAAACTTCCCCTTCCATTTGTCCTGGGACCACACGCCGGCACTGGTGCCGTAGTCCACCGACGACTTCATTTCTGCTACGCCACAAAAATGTCCACTGCCGTTGACGCTGAAGAGTAAATAGACCGGGCCTTTACTATTCATCGAGCGGAACGCGCTGTCCAAACGTTTGTTGCCATGTTCTGTGCTACACCAAATGGAGTATTTGATGGAACGGTGGATATCGTCCTCGGAGTAACTCTTGATGATGAATATGCGTCCGTTTTTGAGGTTCCACTCGAAATCCTTGGGGTTGTAACTGTGAGCAGCCTTCAGTTTTTCGAGAACGGGGTGGGACTCGCTGCCGGCTCCTCCTCCACTAGGGATGGTGTTCGCTGGAGTATTCCCGGGTGGGTTGCTTTCATTACCGGTTCCTACGCTTTGGCCAAAAGCTGCATTGCGGTTGCGGGGTGCCACCCATCGGTTTTGAGGGGGCGGCGGCTGAGGGTTCTGGTAGGGCAGCTGGGTCAGCGGGGGCGGCTGGGCTGGAATTGGCTGAATGATCTGTGGCTGTGGGATGGACTGAGGAGAAGGGATCGGTTGTTGAGGAGTCGGGATTTTGGGCATGGGGCCTTTATTGTCCCAAGTACCTATGTCCATGTTATGTTTGATAGGCGGCGGAGGCAAAGCCCCTCCTATTACAGGCCCGCTTTTCACTTTCATTTTGGGTTGGGGCTTTGCAGGTTTGCTAGCAATAGCGGCCCAAGAGGTTGGCTTTGATACTGGCAGGTTGAGATTCGATCCGCCATTGCCGGACAATGCATTCGCCATCCCAGCACTGTTTACCACCGAGCCTACGGTTTTCACGGCAGAAGCCGTGACGTCCCCGCCGATCTTCAGTCCAACCATTCCCTGTTCGATGCTATTCATTCCGGGCGCTTTATTCAAAGTATCGTTATGAAATCCCGTTTGCCCGTCCACAATCGTACCCCCAAGGGAGCTAGGTGGGTAACTGTAACTGCTTCCGTAAGCCGAGTTCTGGGTCTGCTGCCCCTGAGAGCCACTCGTTCCCCATGCTGAGAAAGGAGGGTTTTCAGGGAAAAAATTAAACCGGTGTGGATAAATGTTGTTCCCCAGTCCGCCAGGCTGTCCAAACACAGCATCGTGCATGAAGTGATGATCGCCATTACTCAGCTGTCCATAGGGTGTAAGGTATGGGATAGGAGGGTCTCCTCCGGTTGACCAGGGAGCTTCACTCAGAGAGTAGGGAAAGCTAATAGAAGGTGGATAATAACTGGACAAGTAGGGATCGGTCATTGATGGATAGCTGTTGCTCTGTTAAACGACAAAGCCGCAATTTCAGTTTACCACATTATTTAAAGTCGAAAAATATTCAGGAAAGTTCAAATCCACTCTACAATATAAAAGACTATGAGGTTCTTGGGTTCTCTTTTATTGATAAAAGACTTTAAATGCCTTAAAAACATGAATACATGTCTCTTGCTTCTTAACTCTTTCAAAATTAAGGCAGGACAATTCTTTCACATGGTTTCTCACTGACTACTTCAAGGATTCATCACAAGATCACAAAGCAATTTGAATAGACATGTTTTGTTTGAAAATCTGCAGTTCAGATAAGTGAGAAGTTATTTTTAAACTTCTTTCACAGTACAGTAATATGTTAGAGCTAAATTAATTTGACTGTTTTTGAACTGTTCTCAAACATATAACATTATGCAGTTATATTAAATCTTAGTAAAATCAAATATTTGTAGATTGACTAAACCATGTACTGATCTGAAACAAAATCTGTGCAAATTATGCATTTTAACAAAAAGAACCTGAAGACTAAATGCAGACTCAAGTGCGTTCATATTAAGGAATATAATAAAAATTCCCCATTTGATTTATTAATCTGTCATGTTACTTAATTTTCCATAACCACACAAATTCTGGCCTTTTAAAATCATTGTCTCTTTGTTTCACGTTTTGTTTGCTCACATCATTAATTTTCTTTGCATTCCACACCCATTCTCGATTCAACTTACCTATTTAAAATCACATTGCTTAACTGTCCATTTTGCTAGCTATTTTTGAAACCATCCTTCTACTTAGTGATTCCAGTTCAATTCACCTCTAGCCTGATCCCAGCAGTGTCATTCTTTCTCAATATTTTCTGCAAATCTACCTTCTTTGCGAGGTACATTGGCTCATTTTCTGTCAATGCTCATAGAACTCTCACATTGCTTTTAAACTCCGTACCATATGAATCGGGAGTCTTCGTGTTATATCATGTAGCCAGTGCTATCTTCACTCAATCTCTCTGAAAGCTTACCTCTTCTGTTCACCTTTTTCTACAGCTTGAAATGCTCCCCAGTACAATGCCCTGATATGTGCTTTAGAGCAGAGTTCTCCAATGTTTCTGGCTTTGCGGACTGGGGTGGGGAGGGGGGATGGTTCCACGCAAGCGGCCAGCAAGCCCACACGCAGCTCCATTTGCACAAATGGCATGCATGTGCGCCTGCTGCTCACCCAAATGGAACATGTGCACGCTTCTTGTGCAAGTGAGGATGCGTGCACATGGGTGTGTGCTCACTGGCCATTTCTGCAGCCCAGTTGCTATCCCCTTGCAGCCACTAGTGGGCCACGGACCATAGCTTGGGGGGGGGGGGGCTGCTTTAGAGGATTGGCTTAACCTTCAAGGTAAACCCGAGCAGTACATGGAATGGAAAATTTGAGCGGATGCTGTTCTATCACTATTGACTACACAGGGGTGTCAAACTCGATTTCACTGAAGGACACATTAGGGTTGTGTTTGACCTTGGGGGGGGGGAGGCTGGTGGGGCCAGGGGGCACGGCCAGCTGGATGTCAGTTGTGTCGGGGGCACCTGTGGTGCCCAAGCGCTCTGCCAGTAAAAATGGGCTTCCAAGCTTTTTTTTGGCTGCGACGGCTTCCTACAACCCTCTGCCAGCAAAAATGGAGCTCGAGGGCTGCCTGCAGCCCTCCTGAGCTCCCTTTGCATTGGCAGAGCCACCACGGGCCACTCCTTTGCTGTTTCCAGGGCAGCCCCACAGGCCAAATCTAAGCACCCCACGGGCCAAATCCAGCACAGGGGCCTTGAGTTTTTCACCCCGTACTACACATTAGTTTTTCAGAAGACTATTATATCCTTTGAATGGGCATACACACACAAATCTTTCAAAATTGCGTACCGTTAACCCCTTCTGGGAAACTGAAGCCCATTTTAGTCAATTATTGACTACCAAAAATATAGAAGGCAGTCATAAGACAAGATACACAGTCAAAATAGAGTTCTTATCATTAAGAAGAACCTATCGCATCTGGCAGAAGAGGGGTGCTATGGGTGCCATCTGCCAAAGAGCTACGTATTGGGTGGAACCCAAGAGGTGGGCTTTTTCTAAATTGGTGCCCACCTTATGGAATATCACGACTCCATGTCATAAACCTGGTTGTGTCATCAGGCCTGGGGACCCCAAGGAACTGGTGAGGTGCTGAGTGATTCCATTAAGCACCCCACGGTTTTTTGCCTTTCAATAACATTTTTAAATTCTTTGTACTTGTACCACTGTTTTATGGTTTTTATTGTCAGGTTTTTCATGAGGTGGGTAGCCATATAAATATGATCAATAAACAAGCCAATAAAATTTGAAATAGGAAGTCCTAAAGCTGGATTACAGAGTAAAAAGATACTATATAATTTAATAAAAATTGGAAATATCAAGTTAATCCTGATCCAGTCAATCCAATTTAATATTCTAAAATGGTAACAGTTTCAACTTTAACTCACAAGAAAAATAGTTTTACTTTGAAAATGAGTACTGTACAAAGAATTCATAAAATTCAGGGCTAATGTGGATTTACTTAAGCCAGTACTATTATTATAAATTCAATGAGAATAATATGTATTCAACAAGGATAATATGAATTATAAGTGGCGTTTGATTGTGTCTGTGCTAGAAAAAAATCCTTTTAAACAAATTTCACTGCTTCCAACTGACAAGTTTAAAATCCCTTTTAAAAAATCAAATCACTTTTCAGGCATATAGACTAACCTGATTTGACTGTCCAGAAAGATAAGGCTCAAAATCATTGTCATGCACTGTATCCTTCTGATGAAGTGAACCATTTTGCACTGAAACAAAAGAGCTGCAATTATAACAAGTATACTTTGAAGTTTCAGTAAAGATCTGTTTTCTAAAGTATGACAGTATACACAAATAGAACTGTTTTATTTCTATTTAGAGAGGGGAGGGAAAGGTCAGATTTCAACAGGATGAAAAACACTTCCACATGCCCTCAAGATACCATTGTTCCTTATAAAAACTATCTAAATGACAGTTACTGAATACCCCACAAACAGGTTTTTCAACAACCAGCAACAGAGTTTTGTTAAGATCATGAGTAAGACTCTCAGAATGAATTAAAATGTACTTGTCCAGGAAAGGAAAGCTGGAGTATTTAGTGTAAGCAGGAAGCCAAAACTGAGAGGCCTTCAAGTCAGCTAGCATGCCAGAAAAAAGATCAATAACATGCTGAATGAATGGCCTTTATAAAGCTCAACCCCTGAAGGTGACATGGATTCTGTATATTGTATAGCACTTGTTAGGGGCAAGTTAAATAGACTTCTGTGTTTTTGATGATATGCACCTCATTATTTAGTAACTTGTAATGGTTTCTGCAACCTTTTGAATTTCACTCTAATAAGCTTTTTACATGTCCTTCAATGTGATAAATCATTAGCACATTTGTTTTTTAACAAAACACAAGCTGCCAATCACGGACCACATCCTGTTGCCAATCATGGATTACATTCTGTCATAACAAATAATGAAGACGAATGCTAGACATGCTCTTATTTCACTCAAGACCCCAATGTGATTTTTAAAAAACTTCTGATTTATCTTTGAATTTAAATTGGTTGTTTTAATGTTTTTTATGTATTTTTATTGCTTTATTAGGTATGCATGCCACCCAGTATCCTCATGTGAGACGGGCAGTTATAGGAATGAGATTAAATAATTTACATATGTACAGAAACATATACAGAAATTCCAGAGTATAAACTATACAGAAAGTTGCTAACCAAGAAAAAATGACAGCCATTAATAAAACTGCTTATTATGCATGCTGCAATCATCAGAAAAGTATGATTTATGTATATTATATTGATCATTAACATTTACGTAGTCGTCCTCATTTAGTGACCAATGGTACTGAATAAAAGTGACTTTTGACCAGTTTTACACTTAAGACTGCTACAGCACCCCCGTGGACACATAATCAAAATTCAGATGTTTGGCAATTGACTTATATTTATGACGGTTCCAATGTCCTGGGATCATGTGATCTCCTTTTGCAAACTTCTGATAAGCAAACTCAATGGGGAAGTGAAATTCACTTAACTGTGTTATTAACTTAACCACACTGATTCACTTAACTTTGGCAAGAAAGGTCATAAAATGGGGGCAAACTTACCATCTTGCTTATCGAGAGAAATTTTTGGCTCCATTGTGGTCGTTACATTGAGGACTACTTTTATGTACATTGTGTGCAGCTGAATTTATTGTGCTAATTAAACTTTAGCTTATGGAATTAAATTTGCTCCAGTGCTATTGCACTGAGGAATAATTTGATTTTAATTCTATGTTACTTCATTTTGCATATGTAGTTTATATTGCGTATTGTTAAAGAAAAGCTTAGTTAACAGTATGAAATAAGCAATTAAACTATGCCATAAATATAAACACAACCATCAGATACTTTACTTTTTTAATATATATATTTTAATAATATGTTTTTTAAACATATACAGGTAGTGCTTAACTTACATTTCTTTTAGTGACAGAATTTACAACAGCAATGAAAAAATTGACCTACGACTGTTTTTCCCATTTACAACCATTGCCGTATCCCTGTAGTCATGTGATCAAAATCCAGATGCTTGGTAACTGACTCCTATTTATGATGGTTGCAGTGTCCTGGGGACATGTGATCACCTTGTGTGACCTTCAACAAGGAAAATCAATGGGGAAGACAGATTCACTTAACAACTGTGTTACTAACTTGACAATTGCAGGGATTCCCTTAAGAACTGTGGCAAGAAAGGTCAGAAAATGAGGCAAAACTCACTTAACCGTTTCACTTAGCAACAGAAATGCTGGGCTCAATTGTTGTCGTAAGTCGAAGACTACCCATACATGTATATGCTACAAATACAAGGTTAATTTTTTTTGAAAGATTAAAATTCCACATTATCTACAAATGTAAACATAGAATCTTTCATAATAAGCATTTCTTTGAACATGTAAATGTTATCTTATTTTTGCACTTTGATGCTAAAATATGAGAATTAGTTTGCTATTACTAAAAATAAGATGTACTAATTATGTCCAAATTCACAGCAGGTTTAACAGGATTGGCGATTTTGCCATTGATCTGTCTTTCAGGAACTCCCCCATCAAATACTACTATTTCAGATATAAGATCTACATCTTGCACTCCCAAACAAGTTCAACTTTTTGGAAGAAGTGCTCCCAAAATAGCTTCAGTGGGAAAAGAGGGATGATGTGTCAAGTCTCATGATTTATAATCTCATAATGTTCCAATGACAGAAGAAGGAGTTGTACTTGCAGTACAAAATTATTACTATCTTGGAAATTTATTATTTTTTACTTTTGATTTTTCTTAAGGAAAAACACTCTTTCAAAGAGAACGTTCTGACTTTTAGAAACAAGTGTCTGCAGAAAACATTATTTTAATTATTTTGAAGATTTAAGTTTGTTACAACTTGCTTTGTGAGGTTTTTATTCTGAAAAATACAGAAATTAATAAATTTTAAGATTAAATCCTAGATAAAAATCCAATAAGCTGCACAGACACTTGTAGGACTGAATGTATATATATGAATTACCTCACTGAGAATTATAAAGAAACAACAAAACACAGGCTTTTCATTTTTTAATGAATCACAACCAAACATTTGCATGAATATATTCATATAAATCTGTTATCAGAAGAACTATCTTTAAGATTAGAACATTTCTTACCTTTATTATCCTGACCTTTCGCTCTCTGTCATGCCATAGCACAGGGTACAATAAAAGAGACAAAACAAATATTTGTCATTTGTTGAGACCTCAGAATAAAGCAAACTATCATCTACTGAAAATGTGCAACAGTGATACAATATTGTATTATATATTCAAGACAAATGAGCCTGTTTAGGTATTTAAAACTAGGTAATTCTCAACCACAAGATCTTCTCTGGCTTTAACTTTACTTTCTACAAGTGTAATGTCTTTGATCAAATATAGCATGATTTTGAAAATATTTACATATATTAAATCAGCTTACTAATTGTATAATAGGGTTTCGTGGCCTTTCAGGATATTGGAAACAAATAGCCACCTGTTAATAATATAATGTAATAATGTGATTAAGGATTCAGTATTTTTTAAAGAGGAAATAAAAGGGATGGTAAGAAATTCAGAGTTACAGACTATAGGGAAAACATGTAGCCTTTCTATTCTATTCTTTCTACATATAAATATTACCATATACAATATTGATATGCAGTACATTTTGAATCTGAAATGCCTCCCAAATCTCTTTTGCATCTGAAGTGGGCATTGCTTACCACTGAGAAATGTTATGAGCACAAACTATTCTTTTTCAACAGTTGTTTTGACCATGAGTTTGAATTCAAAACTTTTCACAAATCCTTAATATGCATTTTAAGTTACCAGATAAACATATAAAAGAAAAAGGAATGGTTCTTGGAGGACCTAGAAAAGCAGCAAGCCTTGAAATATTATCCGATATGCAAGATGTTGGATTTCAACAGGGATATGCACATAGACATATGTATATGTTCTCTCAGTATATAAAGAGAAAAGGGGAGGGGGCAAAAATGTCAAGAAAAAAGTCTTGAGAAATTCAGAGAAATGTCTCTCCACACAATGAAATGGTAGCATGTAAAGAAACAAGAAATGAGAAATAAACTTAAGTACCACCTATGTCCCCTTAGGCAAGTCATGATGTCTGAGACTCCGATTTCTTAACATGTGAATTATACTATTCATTTTACAGCACCAGTAAGATTACAAGAAATAATACTGAACTATTTAAATACTACAAAGCAATTATAAGGGCAATATATACTTTTGAAGTCATGAGCAATAGTGCTTTTGGAAGTTCTCTCTTTTTTTTAAAAAAAAAAAATCTTCTTGGGATACAAAATTAGATGGGAATATTTACTCCCATCTAAAAGCCAAACTCCTAGAATAAGACTGATCTTTAAAACTGAAAGTGGGAGGGCCTGGATCTATGAAGACTGAAACAGCTGACACAAGAAGAAACAATTATAGTAAAATTATTAAACGTCTGCCTAAGGATTGATGCTCAAAACAGAAACACACCGACATCAAGTACAGTAAAGAAAATAAAAGTAGGGCCTAGAAGAGAAACAGGAAGCTAGAAGCTAGCAAGGACATTCCTAGGAACTAGTGCGGAACTAGTAACTTAAAGCTGCTCAGGACACAGAAACTTAATATCCAGGGGGATCTGGTCTTCAGTAACTAGCTAAAAATGGCTTTGGGTGGCTTGCTCCAACCTAACCCAAGAGTCCAAATTCAGATCCACCACCCAAAGGTGCGTTGTAAAATGTTGCTGATCAGGGTTTCTCTTGGACTCTGAGCTCAGCAGGAGGGTCGTCCTCTCTTTTTATATTCTGACATTAAGTGGGGACTCAAAAGCTACCAGGCCCAGTCCTCCAAAGCAGTTAAGAAAGTGAGGGGGGGTTGGGGGGGGGAAACGACACAGCCAAGCAACCCAAAATCGAACAGGGCCAGGTAATCTTTTAGGGGCCAAGAAGACTCGCACTTAACAAAGGCATGAAGGAAGAGAAGAAGGGAAAGGACGGGAGGGAGGAAGAGAAGGAAGGGACGAGAAAGCCAAAGCCGTTCGCCCAAAGAGCAGAGAAGGGGCTTTCTTCTTCCTTTGAACCTCGCTGGCTGGGTTGCTTCCTCCCCCCCCCCCGCACGGGCTTGGACTACATCTCCCATCATGCTCCCTTTGCGAAGCCTGGCTTCGATCAAGGCTGGCGGGCCGGGGGGAGAGAAAGGAAGCAGAGCGCCTTCCCCGCATCCATGGGAAAAAAACAACGCGTTATGCCCGAGGAAGGATTGGTCGAGAGCCAAGGAAGGCAGAGCTGGAGACCGGGGGGGAGAAGGAAGGAAAGAAGGGGAGCTGGGAAAAATAAAAGAGGGATGCGGCCGGGCCTTCCACCCCCTCCTATTGACTTACCTGGGGGTCAACGCTAGTGGCAGACATCTCTCATGCGCCCTGAAATAGAGGGGAGGGGGGCTGGGAGGGGGAAAGGGAAGAGGAGTGAAGGGGCGGGGCCAAGCACGAGCGCGCGCTCTCCCTCCCCGCTCCTCCTCCTCTCCCCCAAGAGAAGGGGGCCTAAGCGCACGCGCGGGGGTGCGTGGGAAGGCGGGGGCTGTAAGAAAGGAGAGCGGGAGCGTTAGGTCAAGGAAAAGAGGGAGGGGGGAAAAGAGGGCCGCGCGCACGCGCGCTGGCTCGTCCGTGCGCGTGCTCGTTTCTTTCCCTCACATCCTTCGCCTCCACACACGCACGCACAAGGAGATGAGGGAGGGGGGGAGGGGAAAAGAGAAAAGGCCAGCCGCTGCTGCTGTTTGCTGCTGCGCGCTCGCCGGTCCTTCTTCTCGCTTTCCCCGGCTCTTAGCCTCGAGACTTCTGTATCCTCGCCGCCGCCTCCCTCGCCTTTCCTTGAAAAAAAAAAAAACGGCGGGGCCGGAAGGCAAAAGGAGACTCCCAGGCAGCCGGAGGAGCCTTCGAACTCCAATGGCGGCGGAGACCGGGCTCCGGTGACGTCAACGCCTCGGCTGCGCGGAGCATGCCGGGAAGGGAAGGAAAAAAAAAAAAAAAGCAAAGGGCCACCGCGCGCTCGCCGACCAAGGTGGGGGGGGGAGAGGAAAGCATCACCTGCCGGGCATGCGCACGAACGAGATGGCCGTTACGCCGACCAGTTCTGCCCAGTTTTTAAGTTCCCGCCCAATCCTCCATGGAGGTCGGGTGATTGGCAGGCTGGCGGGTGGGATCAGGAAAGAGTCGGAGCCAATCGGAATAACAGAAAAAGCTGAGGGGGATATCATGGCCGATCTCTGTCTCCCAAAATAGCTCCATTCATGTCTAATCCCCATACTCACTTTGAGGATGGGTGTGGGAAATGGACACTTTCCCCCATGAGGCGGCTTCGTTTTTGATTGTCGCGTGGCAGGTAGAAGTTCAACCGGTGTGGCCCGGACATGTGGCCTAATGCTACCTGTTGAACTTTGATACCTCAATAGCAGAAAAAAGCCTGCCTTCTTCTGGCCTTATTAAGGAGGACCAGGCGATGGTTGAGTTCAGACAAAAAGCTCAAATCATAGTTTGTGTAACTGGATTATTGGGGTCATGTCACATCCTCTTCTGGAGAACATTAACGAGTTCCCTGATGAACATAATTATCAATTTTGTTTTGCGCCCCTTTGAGTATGATAAGCAGGACAGTACATTGTACTAAACTATGGTTTTTTTAATCATGGTTCGTTATTATCTTTATTGTCAGACTACAACATGCATACAATAAAACTGGCTGAGCCTCCCTTCGTGCACCCTCCCCCCAACACAACTCACAGTGAGGACAGAAGTCCCTAACCCAGACCCAATCTTATTACACTATCTGACCTTGTTGCACAACGCACCATCCCTGCAAGTCTATCCTACTATGTTGACATGAAGTTATTTTCCATTCAGGACTCTGACAGCCCACGGGTAGAAACTGTTCTTCACCCTGTTGGTGTGGCTGGCTATGCCTTTATATCTCCTACCGGATGATAGGAGAGTGCAGAAGTGCTGACTGGGGTGTGAGTAGACCCTGGGAATTTTCCTCGCTCTTCTAAGGCAGCGAGCCCTAGCGGGGTCATCTAGTGCAGGGGTTGCCAATCTTTTGGACCTCAGGGACCACCAAACTCATAATTTTAAATCCCGGGAACCACTAATATGAATTTTGACTGATGGCTTGCTGACGGGTAGAGACAGAGAGTAAGAGAGAGATCTGATCTAACCTCTCTCTCCACATACACACACACACACTCACACACACAGAGGCAAGGGTGGGATTCAATAACAACCGGTTCTTGGGCGTGGCCTAATTTGTGGATGTGGCTTGGTGGTCATGTGATTGGCTGGGCATTGCTTGTATGTAAATATTATAAATATTTATGTAAATATTGAATTTTTTTTATATAAAAAAGCAACTTTTACCCAAAATCAGGCAAAGCAGGCAGGCAGATTGTGTTGCTCACAGAATCACAGATTCAGAGATCTATCTTTCTGCCATCGGCTACCTGAGTCTGTCACATAAAATTTGCTTGCAAGCAAACTCACAAAATTAACTCACAACACACCATGTATGTAAATATTGAATTATTATTTTTTTAAAGAAACTTTTACCCCAAATCAGGCAAAGCAGGCAGACAGATTGAGTTTCTCACAGAATCACAGAATCGCTTAGACATCTGTGCTTCTGCCATTGGCTATCTGAATCTGCACTGAATAATAGAACCTTCAGTCCTAAGGGAGGTTCAGCTCTGCTTAAAAGCAGAGCTGAAGATCTAAAGATTAGCTAAAAAGCAAGAAATCCAATGATTTCCTGCTTTCTAGCTACTCTAAATCTCCTGGCACAGCAGAACAGCTAATGATCGGGAAAAAAGAAAGGAAAAATAGCAACTTAGCAGGCAAATTTGCCAGGTAAGGAGTGAGTGGGTGGGGACGGTTCCCACAGGCCATGTGGGCAGCGCAGCCTTGTGTTCCCGGGCAGCCTGGATTAATTGCTTTGGGGGGGTGCTCTGAAGGTGACATTTCTCTGCAGACCACCAAAATTTTCTCACGGACCACCAGTGGGCTGCGACCCACCAGTTGACGACCACTGATCTAGTGGTATCAAGGAACAGCCCATGATGTTTTGTGCTGTGCTCACAACCCTCTGTAATGTCTTTTTATCCGTGGCTGTCAAGCCAGCATACCACACCGTAATGCAATATGAGAGGACGCTTTCTATTGTGGACTGGTAAAAGGAGGTCATCAGTCATTCTTCCACTTTATTGTTTCACAAGACCCTAAGGAAATGGAGTCTCTGTTGGGCCTTTCTGGCCACCTGGGTTGTGTTGATTTTCCAGATGAGATCTTTGCTGAGGTAGACTCCCAGGAATTTAAAGGAGGAAATTCTCTCCACACAGGCCCCCTCAGTGTAAAGTAGGGTGGGTTCCTCTCTCTTCTTCTGGAAGTCTAACACCATCTCCTTTGCTTGCTGATGTTTAGGTGCAGGTTATTTTCTAGGCACCATGAGGATAATTTTTGAACCTCCCCCCTGTACACTGTTTTGTCTCCACCTGTAATAAGACCCAATACGGTAGTATCATCTGCAAATGTAATGATCATAGTGGATGGCTCAAACGATACACAATCATCTGTGTACAGTGAGTACAGGTAGGGACTGAGCACACAGCCCTGTGAGGAGCCAGTGCTAAGCTTCAGGGAGGTGGATGTGACAGACCCAGCCCTCACTGTGGTCGCTCCCTCAGAAAGCCTTTGATCCAGTCGCAGATGGAAGAGGGAAAATCCAAGTCAGTCAGCTTTTCGATAAGGATGCTCGGTAGGATAGTATTGAAGGCCGAGCTGTAGTCAATGAAAAGCATCCTGACATAGTTTCCGGGTTTCTCCAGATGGCTCACTACAGAATGTAAGGCAGTAGCTATGGGTCTGTCGACCTGTTCCCCCTGTAGGCAATCTGATGTTTGTCAAAGTCTGGTGGAGGCATGTCCTAAGGTGCTGGAGAACCAGTCTTTGGAAGCATTTCATCACTACTGATGTTAACGCAAGAGGTCTGTAGTCATTTAGACAGTTAATTGCTGTTTTCTTGGGGACTGGGACAATAGTGGCTGTTTTCAAGCATGATGGAACACAGGCCGTTTGCAGGGAGATGTTAAAGATCTTTGTCAGGACCCCTGCTAATTGATGGTCTTTACCACTATCCCCAGCACCCCATCTGGACCTGCAGCTTTCCTGGGATTCACAGCCTTCAATGCAGCTCTCACTTGATGTTCGTATAGGGTGACTGGCTGGGAATCAGAAGGCTGGCAGGCAGAAGCTACGGGGTCTGGTCTGGGCGAAGAAGATGTTCAACTCCTCTACCACCGAGGCGTCAGCATTGACTGTGTTCCTCATGTTGCCCTTATAGTTAGATGCTGCAGTCCCTGACACACTTGCTTCAGGTTGTTATCTGCTAGGTGATTCTCCACCTTATATTTGTATTGTTGTTTTGCCATCTGAATGCCTCTTCTAAGGTTTGCCCTGGCCTCTCT
This sequence comes from Notechis scutatus, assembly GCF_049901735.1. Classification (NCBI taxonomy): domain Eukaryota; kingdom Metazoa; phylum Chordata; class Lepidosauria; order Squamata; family Elapidae; genus Notechis; species Notechis scutatus. Next base: position 9,137,686 of record NC_142011.1, on the reverse strand, counting down.
CTATATATCCCTGTCCCCTGTCTTAAAGGCAGAATCCTGGGCTCTCAGAAGTTTCCATACCTCGGCAGTCATCCAGGGTTTACAATTCCCATAGACTCTGATGCAAGTACATACAACTTGGGTTGAAAGCTACTGCTAAAGCTACAATTAACCCTGCTTGCAACCACATGGACAGCTGGATTCAGCCATTCAAATAAGTCTAGATTCAGTATCTGCAGGGCTCAGCACGTTGTGTGAATGAACTTAACACCTAAAGCAAAACCTTGATTGATTGAAAAGAGTTTGCTGAATTTGCTAAGCTGATACACGCTGCAGTAACCACAATGCACAAAATACGAGTAGTTTCGACTTAACAATCACAACTGACCCCCAAATTTTGGTTGCTAAGTGAGACAAATCTGGATTCCTTCATTGACTTTTCTCATTGAAGCTGGCTGGGAAAGTTGCAAATGGTGATCACTTGACCCTGGGACACTGCAACAGTTATAAATACCATTATTTACCATTATATATAAGACAGGTACTCCTGGGCTTACAACCACAATTGAACCCAAAATTTCTGTTGCTGAGTGAGGTATGTGAATTTTGCTCCATTTTACAACCGTTCTTGCCACAGTTGTTAAGTGAATCACTGCAGTTGCTCAATTAGTAACACACCTATAAAGTGAATGTGGCTTCCCCACTGACTGTTTGCCAGAAGGTAGCAAAAGTTGATCACATGACCCCAGGACACTACAATAGTCATAAATGCGAGTCAGTTCCCAAGTATCTGAATTTTGATCATGTGACCATGGGGGATGCTGCAACGGTCATAAAGGTGAAAAATGGTCATAAGTCCCTTTTTTCAGTGTTGTAACTTCAAATGGTCACTAAATGAATTGCAGCCCAAACCACTGGCGGGCCACAACACCAGAGTGTTATGCCAAGGAGAGTTGCACACATTAATTTAGCTAAAGCAGCATATGACATTTCTCCTTACATACAATTAATTTACAGGAAGTCTTATTACATCCTGCTAAGCTAAAAGGGCCTCTCATATTAGGCTGCAAAGATCTAAAAGATTATTAGTTGGTAATAGAAAGCTAAAAAAAGTTTATATCTCTTTGCTATCGTTTTACTGTCTGGATTCTTGCAGCCCAGATATAGCAATCCTATATTATTTATTTATTTATTTATTGAATTTATATTGCCACCTATTCGCGCAAGGCGACTCAAGGCAGCTTACGGAATATAAAATCACATTTAAAACAATTAAAAACTAACAAAAAGAATCAAATACATTAATATAGTACAATATAACAAAATCACTCCCCAACTCCCGTCCTCAACTTAGAACAGAGGTCGTATTCAGCAGGTTCTGACCTGTTCTGAAGAACCGGTAGTGGAAATGTTGAGTAGTTCAGAGAACCAGCAAATATCACCTCTGACTGGCCCCACCCCCATCTATTCTCCGCCTCCCGAGTCCCAGCTAATCGGCTGGGTCTCCTTTTGTTACCCTGCACAGGAGAACGGAGCTGGAAAGCAGGTTAGTGGGGTGGGGAGGGAATGGGGATTTTGCAGTATCCTTCCCCTACCATGCCCACCAAGCCATGCCACCAAGCCATGCCATGCCCACAGAACTGGTAGTAAAAAATGTAGAATCCCACCACTGACTTAGAACCATTCATTTAATGACAGTTCAAAGTTACAATGGCACTAAAAACAGTAACTTATAATAGTTGTTCATATGACTATTTCAGCATCCCTGTGGTCACATGATCAAAATTTGAAAGCTTAGCAACTGGCATGTATTTATGATGGTTGCGGCATCCCGGGGTCATGTGACCACCTTTTGAACCTGACAAAGTCAATGGGGAAGCCAGATTCACTTTATAATCATGTTACTAAGTGATTCACTTAACTGTGGCAAGAAAGATCATAAAATGGGGTAAAACTCACTTGTCTTGCTTAGCAATAGAAATCTGGGGCTCAATTGGGGTAAGTTGAGGACTACCTGTGTTGCGTTATTACAACCTGGCCTCTTTATCAATGAGTGACCTGAGCAGCTCCAGCAAATACAGTATTTGGGGAAGGATTAGAATAGGAGAAAAGAATCCTTGACATTTTTGGACTTAACTGATACTTGTGAAAAGAAAGTTATGAACACTTGCCAATGTTCTGAGGTTTTAGCTAGATAGACCTTTCAGTCAAAGGCAAGGCACAGCTGTGGTCTTTTAAAAAAATCTTATCTAATAGGCAAATACTAGTCCAACAGTTTCTAAAAGCGTCCTGAAAATAATCATTTTATGCTCTGTCCTTTGTGTCAAAAACATTTTATGCTGCAGAACACTAGCCTTTTGGCCCAAATAGCACTTGGACCAAAGGCTTTCATTATGCAAAACTGACAAAATAACCAGGACAAACATAAATGTCCATAACAAAATGTTTGGCCCCTGACTTGATCTCATTATTTATTTGGGCAAATGGATAATGAATTGTTCCTTGAGTTTGTGTATCTTGAGTGACTAAGGTCCATTGGCCCTTTGCCATATGTCATTTTGCTGCTATTCCCTCACTTAAATTGAGTGTTGGCATTTGACTGGGGAATTGAGGCAGGATATAAAGAAGAAATGTATTGCTTTTAGAAATATTGTTCAGCATTTGGCAAATGAAAGATCAACTTTTGGAGCAATAATTCAGCAACAGAAAAAATGGGATTATTTAAAATTATATTTTAATCTACAGTATTTCCTCTTTCTACTGGGCCATTTTAGAGGGACTACATTGAAATAAGCAAGATTAAAACAGCATAGCCAACTCACTAAATTCCATGGCAGAATTAAGGTAGATATTTGATTACTCTAACCACTAGCCACACCATAGTAGTTTGTATCCATAAATCAGGCTGGGAAGTGGTTGCAGCTTTAAATGGCTTATTCGTTACACAAGTTAAGTAATTACCAGGGTGGGGTTAGGAATTTAAAGGCAGCCCAGAAGGCAGTGTTCTAGTTGTGTTTCTAGTTTGTGGCTGAAGAAAGTTTGTGTGTGTATGTTCAGTTCTAGTTAGGTAAGTACAAGAATAATAGCACTGTGTTCTGAATTATTTGTGTTGTTGGTTTTAAGACTGAGGTGTAGCTGGCTTGTTCCATAGGCTGCTACATATTTAGCTTCCATATGTGTTTTTCCTGGATATAATTTACAGCTTGTGCTACAATGCAGTTTGTTTCACAAGACGAAATTGGCTGGCTTTTCAATGAGCTTAACTGTGGTTTGCAAGACAAGCAAACTTTTAAGCCAAAGCATGCTAGACTTAAGAGTTCAGTGAAATGTGCATACATTACAATTCTTCTACTCTAAATTGTGGTTTATTTGGTAAACCACAAGCTGTGGCTTGTTGCAGCATAAGAGGCAGGCTGCTGTGTTTTGAGTAGGTGGTGGAAAGAATATTTAAGATTCTATGTTTTTGAAGGTGATAGATTTTGAAGGTGATAGATTTCAGATTTATTTATATATTTGTTTGAGGTAAAATTAAAAAGAGTTGTGTCTGACTGCTGATCATTAAATTGCTGTATCTGTCAATGTAGCTAAATGTCTTAGGTGTGTTGCTTTATTAAACATTCTGGTTTGTCAAAAAAGATTCCTTTAAAAGGGATGTGGGGGTATGTCCTCTTTTTTTTTTTTTTTCCTTTTGGCATGGTGAATTGGAGATGCAATATTCAATGAAAATACTTTCTAAACTGTTCTATACATTTAATGCTTTTGTAAATGGAGTAACCACTAAGCATGGTTACTCACAAAATGAGTCACCAAGTGACTGTCCCCTTTTTTCCCCCTGGCATTAACCATGTACACAAAGAATGAAAAGGTTAAAAAAATGGGTTCTTTCTGAAAAGTTTTCCTGCAATTTGTGGAGCCGACGATTGTCTCCAAATACACCCACCCAGAAAACTGATTTTTAGGCTTGAAACAGATTTTAAAGGCTTTATTTTAAAAGCTTCTCCTTTTCTTCCTTCCCTCTCCAGGCCCAAGAAGAACCGGACAGAAAGGCAGTCATTGTCCCAACCCCAACAAATTGGCAGGCTCTAGAAAACCCAGTATCCTTTTTCCATCTGCTTGTTTGGGAGTCTGTTTGGCCTCGGAGTTCAGAGTTTTCCAGAATTTACAGTTGGTCGAGTCAGAGAAGGTTTAGAAATGCAGGCTGGTACGGTGTCAAAACATTTCATCTCATCGGGTGTCCAGCTTGTTACTGATGTTTTGACTAGTCTCCTGTCCAGCAGCTGGGAAATGGGAGATAGCTTTTCTCCAGAGGGGACTCAGGATGAGGGGAGCAGCTCATCTTCAGAGGACACGCAGTGGAGCCCTTTGCATTGGTCAAGATCCAGCATGCAGTTGGAGATAAAGCGCCTCCAGACATTTCGGTTCTGGCCGGTGAGCGTTCCTATTTCTCCAACGGATCTGGCAGCTGCTGGTTTTTATTTTGTCGGTCCTGCCGACACCGTCCAGTGTTTCTGCTGTGGTGGGTTGTTGTACAATTGGGTAGCTGACGAGGATCCTATGGTAGAGCACAAGAAATTCTTCCCGTCGTGCCTGTATGTCCAGGACAAAATGGTAGGAAATTGCCGACAGATGCCTTGGAGCGAAGAACACCATGACTGCATAGATGGTCAATTTCTTGGCATGCTACAAAGTTTAAATGTGGAGGAGAGCCCTGCAGGGGGTCAGCCAGAGTACCCATATATGGAGACAGAAGGAGATCGGTTGGTGTCGTTTGAGAATTGGCCATCTTACTCTCCAGTGTCTCCCCAGTTGTTGGCCAGAGCTGGCTTCTTCTATACAGGTATGTGAGAACTGCTTTTGCTGGGTATAACCCAGGTTCCATCTATGTTAATGTAGGGCTTTTGTTATTCCTGAAAGCCCTGGGAGTAGCTCATGAAACTGGTGGCCTTAATATTCTATTTTGTATTTATGTCTGTATTGAATGTATATATATATATATATTTGCATCCCACCTTTATTTTTATAAATAACTGAAGGTGGGGAATATATTTAACACAAGTTTCTCCTCTTTCCTCCACAACAACCACCCTGTGAGGTGGGTTGGGCTGAAAGAGGGACTGGCACAAAGTCACCCAGCTGGCTTTCATGACTCAGGTGGGAAGTTGAAACACACTTGGAGGTTCCATTGGAGGCTTGCAGTAAAGATGTTCCATTAAGAAGCCTGGTGCCTTAACCACTAAATTTTGTATAACTCGGAGAGGCATAACTAATGTTCCTGCCTCCTTATTTTCCCCACAACAGCCCTGTGAAGTGGAGTGGGTTAAGAATAATTTGTACAATATCACCTGGTTGGCTTTCATGCCTAAAAGAGGCTCAGGACACACAATCTCATTTGTAGTCTCTGGCACTTTTGTTCCACTGGAGACTTACTGTAAAGGTGTGCCATTAAAAAAGGAGAATTTACAGTTGCTGTTAGATGTGTCTACAGCAACCTGCAAATGGTTCCCTATTAAAGAGCAGAGAGTATAATGTGGACTGTGGAAATTGTTGACAATTTGCACCTGTCATAGACTTTCTTATTCCTTTGGGAGGAATCCTTGCTTCCAGAGGTGTGCAGCACCTCTCCCCTCCCCCTTCTCCTAAATATTTGGCACCCTATGGAAAACACATAGCCGTAGCTTCAGCTGAATATTGAATTTGTAAAGTTGCCCATTTCAACAAGTGACTCTGGGCAGTGAGCAATAACACATTTTTCCCCCCTGCTGCCAGAAAAGGAAGGATTTTTCCATGGAAGTGAATTTACGGGTGCAGAAGTTTCTCTAACCTGCCATCGGTTTTGAACTCTTCGGTGTAACATTTTGGCGATGGTATGCAGGCTTGCAAGCACCTCTTGAAATAGCAAAACAAACTAAAATGGGGGAATACTTCAGGCTTTGGTTACTAGGAATAGAATTCAATTCTGTCCGGCTTACCTCTCTTCTCCTCCACCATTTCCCATGTTAGAATGTCTTATATTCTGTACGGCTATATAGGCATCAGGCATCATGTCCTAAGTGAAAAGTGAATCTGGCCTTGTCACCCCTTGATTGGATATAAAGATAGATGGACTTTGAGTGGATTTCCTGAATTCTGGACCAATTCTTCGTTTCGTTTGCTTGTTACTATTACTGGGCCCAGCAGCCAGAAAAATCATAACCATCAAAAGCTGTAGCAGGAAGGGTAGTAATTAATCCATGGCCAGAGAATTCTGGGAGTTGAAGTCCACAAGTGTTAAAGTTGCCATGTTTGGGGGTCTCTGTTTAAAACTATGGCAGGGATTAATTACTGGCAATGATTTTTGTTGGTTTGTTTCTGTTGCTCTTGACCAACATGTTGATCTTTTGTCATGGATGTTTTCAGGCCAACAAGATTATGTGCGGTGTTTCTACTGTGATGGTGCCCTGAGGAACTGGGAACAAGGGGATGATCCCTGGATAGAGCACGCCAGGTGGTTTCCAAGGTGATCCATTCTGAAGTACCTATTTTTCTTCCATCCTCCATATCTTGTAGGAACTGACATGGGCAGGCTTTTTTGGGCCCCGAGGTTCAAATGATCTCTTGGGTGTAACTGATAATAGGGAGGGAGGAGAACCACACACTCCTTGGATTGAAGGATTGTGTCAGCCATGGCTGTTCCCCACCATTCAGTTAGAACAGAAGAAGCTTCTTGGAGAAGTGAAACATTTTTAAGGGAAAAAAACCAAAAACAAACGTCCAATTGCCTTTTGGGAAAAACACCCTTGGGACCACCATGATCTGCGTGCCTGAGAATCCCCATAGACAGATCCAATGGAAGAGATAACATTTTATACCTCTATGTTGCAATTTGGTACTAAGTCGCAAACAATATTTACAACTAACCTTTTATCAGTCTTCTCCCTTACCCCTCTTACCCCAACTTCCACAGATGTGCATTTCTGCTCCAGTCCAGAGGGAGAGATTTCATAAACCACACTCAAGAATCTAATGTAATGTTGGTGAGTAGGCATGCCTCTTCTGATTACAGATTAACAATTGGAAGGGACCTTGTAGGTCATCTAGTCCAACCCCCTGCCCAAGCGGGAGACCCTACACCATTTCTGACAAATGGCAGTCCAATCCCTTCTTGAAAGCCTCCAGTGATGAAGCTCCCACAACTTCCAAAGGCAACTTCTGTTCCATGGGTTGATTGTTCTCCCTATCAGAAAATTTATTTCTCCTTGTTCAGTTTCCATTCATTATTCCTTGTCTGACCTTCAGGTGATTTAGAAAATAGCATGACCCCTTCCTCCTCTCTGTGACAGCCCCTCAAATATTGGAAGACCGTTATCCTGTCTCCCCTGGTCCTGTATGACTGTAGCTTAAATAATACCCGATGCTGTTAAAATGTGTAACAGGGGCTCTCTTATTATCTTATTGTGGGTAAAGTGACTGTCCTCCTGGCATGTGTTGGAGGGGGTTCTTCCTCTCTGAGATAATACCCAGCCGGGTTTTGGATTTGGCACCAGGGTTGGGGTGGCAGTTTATCATCTAGGAAGTTTTGGAAGCTTTACAGTGCAGCTAACTTGGATGTAAGATCCTGTGGTTTAAACTTGGGTTCCAGGGAACAATTTGGCTAGTGGTTGCTGTTATGTCCTCCTTGTTGCCCAGTGACATCCTTGACCTAACTGCTTGAATCCATCAGCAAGCTGGCAGTGGAATCCCCCAAGACCCCCTAGTACCGGGCAGGAGTGGGCTTCAAAAATTTTAGCAACGGGTTCTCTGCCCGGTTGCTGGGTGGGGCGTGGCCTCGTTGGCCTCCTGCACCACAGCCAGGGGTGGGGATTTTTGCCTTCCTGGGCTCTGGAGGCTTTCCGGAAGCTCTCTGGGAGGGCAAAAATGGCCTCCCCAGACTCTGGAAGCTCTCTGGAAGCTGGAAACGGGCCCATTTCCGGCCTTCCCGAACTTCCGGGAGTCCCATTTTTCACCCTCCCTGAGCCTCGGTGCATGCCTTGCACTTACCTGCATCCAAAATGGGCCACGTGCAGACTCCTGGGAGGGGAGGGGTGAGCGGGGCCAGCCAGGAGTGGGATTTGGGGGTTCTCTGAACTGCACAGAATACCTGCAAACCCCCAGCAGCCCAGCCCTGGTACTGGGAGTACTGGTACTGGAATCATGCCTGATATGGCTCAGGCAGGGGTGGGATTCAAATTTTTAACAAGCGGTTCTGTGGGCGTGGCTTAGGTGGTGGGTGTGGCTTGGTCATGTGACTGGGTGGGTGTGGCTTGGTGGTCATGTTATTGGCTGGGCGTGGCCAACTCAATATCACTCACATCGAGGCACGCATCTCCTCACCTGGCCTCTCATGACTGTGGGGATGCTGCAACAGTCGTAAGTGTGAAAAATGGTCATAAGTCACTTTTTTTCAGTGCCATTGTAACTTTGAATGGTCACTCCACACAAGCAAAGTACTAGCAAAGGAGGGGGAAAAAAACTCCAGAGAAATTCCTGAGACAGGAAGTCTAGTCCTGCCAAGAATGTAATAAGGGTTAACGGAGAGGCAGTTTCTGTAAGCAACACCAGAATGTTTCCTTCCTGCCTTCCTTACAGGATTAGGCCAGTAATTCTAACAACCAGTTCTCTGAACTGCTTAGGATGTTAACAACAGGTTCTAGTGAATAGGTGCAAACTGGTAGAATCCCACCCCTGGGCTCAGGGGTTCATGACCTTTATGACAGACATAGACCTGACCAAGTTGCTGAGGGCCCAACACCTATAAGTAGTCCATATGCTAGGTCTCCTTTATTTTTACTCCAAGCAGCTGCAACTTGATTGGAAGGTGAAGGATATCACACAATCACTTTGTCATATTCAAATCTCTCTCTAATTGCTGTTTGGGTTGCTGATGCTTCCCTTTCCATGTAGGGAGATAAGACCTATTTAATTGGTCTGTTCTGATTGACTAACATTCTGGGTGGGTTCCAAAACCTGTTTTTTCCTCTTTAGCCTGTGGATGTGGACAGTTTGTTCAAGGCCTTTGTCCCTTCCGCCTGGAAGGGAGGCATGATAAAGATCTCCAACTGGATTGCTCCCATATGACCTTTGGAATTCCCTGGTTTTCTGATGAGTTTCAGGGGATTTAAAAAAAAAAGACTCTTTTGAGCACAGTTTGAGGAAAAACTGCACACTAATCTGACTATATTAAGGTCATATTAAGAATTACATAGCAGCAATTACAAGAGCAAAATGCACTTCTTCAGTTCACAGTTGATTAGTAGCTCTGTTGAAAGTGACTGATTCTGTATTTGAAGAATGGAAGGGTCACAAGGCTATTGACCAAATGACATTATGCCAAATGTTCTAGGCATTTGACAAACACTCAGATCCCCTCTTGAGTTAACCTGTGACTGATCAGGCCCAAAGGGATGGTTGTGTCACGTAGGAAATGATTGACTCTTTGTCAACAGGGTTTGTTAATCCAGCCACTTGTGATTTAGATCTATGCCCCTCTTTCTTGACGGACCCCACCCCACCCCAGGAAATGTGTAAGTTGCATTTGGGCTGTGATCAATTAATTCTTGAGAGAGGGGAGACCGTTCTGCCTGTCTTGAAGGAAGCAGTAGTAAGGCCTGCCCTCAAAGCTTTTGCTGGGTACAAGAGTTCTGGAGAATTTTCAACAGAGCTCCAACCTTCCATGTTTGAATAAGATTGTTTGAGAAGGTGATTAGAATGCAGCTCTAGAAAACATTGGAAGAAGGTAATTATCTGGACCAGAGGTGGTATTCAGCAGGTTCTGACCAGTTCTGGAGAACCAGTAGCGGAAATTCTGAGTAGTTTGGAGAGCTATTTATTTATTTATTTATTTATTTATTTGTTTATTTATTTATTTATTTGATTTGCCAATTGTTTACAAGATAATAAGTATAAGTGTATACATAGTTGTGAATACATGAAATGGGTACATATAAGAAAAATAAAGAAGAATAAGAGAAACAATAGGACAGGGACGGTAGGCACGTTGGTGCAAGCTTATGCACGCACCCTACAGACCTCTTAGGATAAAAAGTGAGGTCAATAGTAGACAGTCAAGGTTAAAGTTTTGGGGTTTGGGAAGAAACTACAGAGTCGGGTAGAGTATTCCAGACATTGACCTTTCTATTGCTGAAAGCCATTTCCTGCAATCAAGTTTGTGCGGTTAACTTTGAGTTTTTTGATGTGTGCTCTTGTGAGGTTATGGTTGAAGCTAAGTATTCATTGACAAGAGGACATTGCATTGTATGATTTTATATACCAAATACTAGCAAATACCACCTGATCCTGGCACAGCTGATCGTAGGAACAGCTGATTGGGGGGAAATACCTTAAGGAGTGACTGGGCGGGGCGAGCATCAGGCGGGCAGGGCGAGCGAGGGAGCGGCGACTGGATCAGGGGCGTGGCCAGCCAGAAGTTACTACCAGTTCAGTGACCCACACCAAATCCTTGGCTACCAGTTTGTCCGAACCAGTGCGAACTGGCTGAATACCACCACTGATTATGGGGGCATCCTCTATGCCCACATAACACCACTGGTCTGATTACCAGGAAGCACCTGGCTGCCATTCAAGGCGCCGGTTGTCCTTTATTTAATAAATCATCCTCCCACTAGGGGCTGCCTCTCTTTCACATTTCTGCCATCCCAGTAAGATCTGACATATCCATCATGTCCTTTTTGTTAAGCAACGGTATCTAATGGGACCTAGTGAGTGTGTTTTCTCTGGCACATCCCACCCACACCTCCCAGGTTTAGACTGCCCCAACCTGCAAGTCTTTAAACCATCTCTGAAAATCTGTATTTTTCCCAAGACATTGGGGTGGGTCACGGAGTTGCTCATCTGGCATGCAGTGTCTGGTTCAGGTAAAGTACACATAGATGTCCATTTAGAGCAGGGGTGTCCAACCTTGGCAACTTTAAGACTTGTGGACTTCAACTCCCAGAGTTCCTCAGCCAGCAAAGCTGGCTGAGGAACTCTGGGAGTTGAAGTCCACAAGTCTTAAAGTTGCCAAGGTTGGACACCCTGATTTAGAGTCATTTGTTTCTAGTGACCACTCGGCATTGACAAAAATGACCCAGGACTATTTTTCACACAACTGTTGCAGCATCCCCATGGCCGCGTGATCCAAATTCAAAGGCCTGGTTTGTATTGATGATGGTTGCAGTGTCCTGGGGGGGGGTCATGTGATCCCCTTTGTGACCTCCTGACAAGCAAATTCATTGGAGAAGCCAGATTCACTTAGCTGCGTTACTCACTTAATAACTGCAGTGATTCTCTTAGCCATGGTGTCAAGAAATGTTGTAAAATGGGGCAAAACTCATTCAACTACTGCCTGGCTTAGCAACGGAAATGTTGGGCTGTGGTCGTAATTTAAGGACTCCCTGTGTGTCCGTTACTCCAGTTTTTATCTTTGCTGTTACATTTACCTTTGTTTTGTTTTTGATATTTGCCTTTCATCTCTATGCCATTCAGAACCTGTGAGTTTGGTGGCTCAATACCTTAGAAATTAATACAGTCTTCTCCTTGGTGACACCTACTTTGTCTTGGTTTTCAGGAAGACAGCTTGCATTGGTCTGAATATTCAGAAAGCTCTCACGGTAGGTAAAAAAAGAGGTTTATGTCTTGCTTAATGTTGGTAACATTGTTAGTGCTGACTTCTTAGGCTTTGAACTTCAGGTGGGAGACCCCAGTGCTCTTTGCACAGTATCCCACAATCCTACATTTTAGACTTAACCTATAAGGATGGATGTCTTATTTCCACCTTATTATGTGCATTTTTAGTATCAGCAACAGTTTTTTTTAGCAACAGGTAACTTCACTTGACAACTTAGTGCCTTTCAAACAGCATTGGAAAAAAAACTGGATTGAAATTGGTTCTCACGCTTAAAGCTATTGCAGTAGCCCTACAGTCATGTGACTAAAATTCAGCCACTTGCCAATTGTGTTAATGATGGTTACAGTATCCCAGGGTCATGTGTTCATCGTTTACAGCCTTCCCAGACATATTCTGGAAAGTAAAGTCATTGAGGGAAGCTTGATTTGTTTAACAACCATGCCAAAAATGCAGATTACAGATAATCAGAGTTGGATTGGACTAGATGACCAATCCCCCCCAAGTGGGAGACCCTACACCATTTCTGACAAATGGCAGTCCAATCTCTTCTTGAAAGTCTCAAGTGATGAAGCTCCCACAACTTCTGAGGGCAAGCTGTTCCATTGGTTGATTGTTCTCACTGTCAGAAAGTTTCTCCTAATTTCCAGGTTAAATCTCTCCTTGTTCAATTTCCATCCATTATTTCTTGTCTGGCCTGCAGGCACTTTAGAAAATAGCTTGATTCCTTCCTCCCTGTGGCAGCCCCTCAAATATTGGAAGACCTCTATACTGTCTCCCCTGGTCCTTCACTAGACTAGTTCCATGCCCAGTTCTTCATATGTTTTAGCCTCTAGTCCCCTAATCATCCTTGGTTGCTCTTCTCTGTACTTTTTCTAGAGTCTCAACAGCTTTTTTTTTTATAGTGTAGTGACCAAAACTGGATGCAGTACTCTGGGTGTGGTCTTACTAAGGCTTTATAGAGTGGTATTAGTACCTCATTTGATCTTGATTGTATCCCTCTGTTAATGCTTGTAAAATCTTCCTCCTTAGGACCGCATTAAGCACACTTCAACGTGCTTGTGTTTTCTGTGACTTCCCTGGAGATCACTGTCCCACAATTTTTTTGAACACTGACTCACTTCTGATTTAAATATAATTGTTGACCTGATCCCTTGTCCTTTTTTTTTTTTTTTTTAAATCCTGTCTTCAATCATATAGGGTGATTGTAACTCTGGGCATGCTGCTAAAAGCCTCATGCAGACTAAGGCCTACCCAAAGATGAGCAACTAGTGATTTCCAGAGCATGTTTGTTACGTAAAAGGTGTACATAGAATGACAGCATGGGGTCTCTAATAAGAGTTTATACTTCCGTTGTCAATCAGACCTGTTTAAAAAAAACCTTGCACAGACAAAGAGGTGTAATTGTCTTAATACGTCAGTATTCTCTGCAGGTAAAAACATTTTCACCATGGATACTACGAAACTCCATTCTTTCCATCTGTATTATGTCATTTAGCTTATCTGTGAGCAAAATCTGGAAAATTCTCTCTATTAGAGAAACAAAACAAGGCTTCCCATTTTTGTTTGATGCCAAATAAAAGTGTAGGTATCTTGAAAGCTGCATTGCCACGCTGGCTTGCAGTTCACAGATTATTATTATTATTTATTAGACTTACAAGCTGCCCATTTTGCCATCTAAATTAGATAATCCGTGTGTGTTTACATATATATGGAGTGGTGTGTACTAGGTCAGCCCCCTCTTCCTCTTAATAGAAGAAAATGGAGAGAATAGTTGCATTGAAATACTTGATTGGAATAAACAAAACTCAAAAGTTCCATATAAGGCAGCTTCAGTGTCATATTTAGTCAAAGTCAAAGCTTCATATAGAAAATACGTATATTGTAAACCGTAATTTACACAGCTCTATGTTTTAAAAAAAGTTGAATCTGTTTAATACACCAGCATAACATGTGAATTGAGTAATGTGTCTATGCCTCGTGTGGATTCTTTCCTAAGCTCCTATTCTTGGCAGCTTTAGCTCTAACAATAAATAGAGAAACTTCTAAAGAAAACTACAACAATGAATAACTATCCATTAGGTCAGTGATCCCCAACCTTTTTACGCCGCAGCCCGGTATCCCCAACCTTTTATGGCGCGCCCGGTACGACATCAGCTGGCGCCGCCATCTTGTTTTGATGAAAAAGTGCTTCACCGAAGCACTTTTAATCAAAACAAGATGGCGCCGCCACAGCTTCGGTGAGCTTTTCCGGTAGAAATGGCTTTCTACCCGGAAAAGCTCACCGAAGCGCTCATGCTACCATCTTGTTTTGATGAAAAGTGCCCGGTGAGCTTTCTACCCGGAAAAGCTCACCGGAAGCACTTTTTCATCAAAACAAGATGGCGGCGTCCAGCAAGCCAGCGCCCGGTAGGACTTGTTCCACGGACGGTACCGGTCCGCGGACCGTGGTTGGGGACCCCTGCATTAGGTGCTAACTATCCATTAGGTGCTATCCATTAGGTACCTCCACCGATACCATTGTTTCCAAGAAGTCACCGTGTGCTCTGCACCACTTGCCTCCAGCAGAAATGAAAAATTACTGTTGATGGAAATATGGAATATGCATGTGCAGATGGTCCAAAATCAAGGGAAGGATCTTGTTACTTCTGGCGAGCATTTCAACATAAAGTACACGTTCAGAAGTTTGTTCTGACGGTGTCCTTTGAAGATTGAACTGTGTACAGAAACGTCTGTGGAGATTCTCAGTTATCCAGGTCATGGTTGTCCCAAAGGTGCTTTTTTTCAAGAGGCGACTGGATTTCCTTTGTTTTTCCTGCAGAGCTTTCGCTTCTCATCCAAAAACGTCTTCAGTTCTTCTCATCCATCTTCTTGAACAAGAAGCAAAACGTCTTCAAGGAAAAACAAAAAGTCCAGTTGGGTTTTGAAAAGGCAACTTTGGGACAACTGTGTAGGGAGTTATTTTGGATAACTTCTGCAAAGGTCTTTGACCTACTGACAGACTTCCTTTTGGACAAAGGCAGATATCCTTCTGAGCATTGTCTTTTAATGCACTCTCTTATTCTTCTCCTATCCATACAGAGTCTATGGAAAGAGAACCAGATCCTTGGAGAGTAAGAAGAGAGACACAAGTGGAATGCTCCCATAAGCCAGGTAAAGATTCCTGCAGGTGGAGAACAATTGCAAAGAAAAAGTAACAAGTATGTTACTAGTAGCAAATGCTAGCAGCAAATCATTACTATTTACTACTAGTATCTATTAGATACAGAAAACTGATGTCAGAAAAAAGACCTCGTGATCCATCGAGTCTGCCCTTTAAGTTGTTTTTAATTTTGTTTATTTTTAACATTTTTGTCGGATGATGGACATGTATAGATCCCAAGCATGTTTAAACTCGGCTACTGATGATTGACCTGCTACCTCCGCTGGAAGTTGGTTCCAAGCTTCCACTACTTTTTCGGTGGACTAAAATTTTCTAACATGGCTTTTTGAACTTCCCGCCTGTCATTCGGAGGTTATGCCCCCATGTTCGTGATTTTTTCTTAATATTGAAAACGCTGCCTTCTAGAACCTTATTCACTCCCTTAATACAGTGGTCCCCAACCTTTATGCCGCGCCCGGTACCGGCATCAGCTGGGCGCCGCGCCCCGTACCGCATCAGCTGGCGCGCCATCTTGTTTTGATGAAAAAGTGCTTCCGTGAGCTCACCGGAAGCACTTTTTCATCAAAACAAGATGGTGGCGCCAGCGCTTTCAGTGAGCTTTTCCGGGTAGAAATGGCTTTCTACCCGAAAAGCTCACCGAGCTAGCGTTGGCGCGCCATCTGTTTTGATGAAGTGCTTCCGGTGAGCTTTCACCCGGAAAAGCTCACCGGAAGGACTTTTTCATCAAAACAAGATGGCGGCGCTTGCAGCATACCAGCTGCCCGGTAGGATTTGTTCCACGGACTGCACGGTCCACAGACCGGTGGTTGGGGACCCCTGCCTTAATATATTGAAAGGTTTCCATCAAATCCCCCTTCCCCTTCTATCCTCCAGGCTATATTCAGTTCCTCCAAACTCTCCTGAGATTGTCAGTTTTGTCCTTAGACCATGTACCACTTTTGTTGCCCGTCTCTGGACTCCCTCGATCTTGTCGATATCTTTTTTAAGTAGGTCTCCAGAACTGCACACAGTATTCCACATGGGATCTGCCCAAAGCCCCATATAGTGAGAGTAGCTCGATCCCCGTGCTTCGCTATGAAACTCTGTGGTTGGGCTTAGTTTTGGGGGAGGAAAATAAGGGGGAAAATTGTGCCTCTGCCTACCAGCATCCATCGGTATTCATCTGGCTGGCGTCCTGTCAGTGTGCGAGAGAGTTGAGGGCTGTTTGGAAAGTGAAACAGTATTTGCTATGCGAGCAAGAAGGAGACAGCAAGGAGCCTGGGTGTGGCTTAACTCAACTGTTCTGTACTAAAGCTGGTTGTTGCTGTGAAAGTAAAACTGAAACTCCTCTCCTCTGCTTGTGTTTTGCATTTGGAACAGATTTCTTTCCAGGTGGGGAGGGGGAGTAGAACTCCTTAGCATCAGAGCGTGTTAATAATAATAATAATAATAATAATAATAATAATAATAATAATAATAATATAGGAAATAGTAATGCTCTGATGGTCATTTCGAAAAATCCTTTCTTAGTGAGCACCTAGAAGCCAAGAGGAACATACATGTCAAATTTCAACTTTTTTAGGCTTTACGGTTCTGGAGATTTTGTGATGTTGCTCAAGTGATATTTCATTTTTATATATACAGATTAGGACCTCCTTTATCCTGCTGGTGATCCCTTTAGTGATACATCCCAGAGTTTTGTTTTCCTTCGCAGTTTCATAGACCACACCGTTCACTCATTTGGCAGTCACCTGCTATGAACAATGTCCTTTTCTTCGCTTATTCTGTCTAACATTGTATCTCCAGTTCCATACCCTGCCAGAGGATTCTTCCCCCCCCGCCCCCCTGAAGTCAGACTAGACTAGAAATCAGTCCATGGTCATGACTTTGGGTGCTTCCACATCCCAGACCAATTTGAAAGCATCTTTTCTCCCCTGTGTCAACACGAAGGTGGCAGACTTGAATTAGACTGAAGCTGAATAATTACTGCCCTTAGCTGCAAAGTGCAAAACCACGACAAAAATGGGTGGCATTTTGTCTTCGGAGCTCTTTCCTGGATCCTGAATTGTTTGAGTCTTGTAAAAGAATCAATAGTTTGATAGCTTTACTTCCATTCAGTAACAAAGCCAGAAGGAGCAGGAGCGATGTCAACGAGGGTTTAAATTAGTCGCTCGCTTAATCAGAACATTAATCAGAGTAGAGTTGTAAGGGACCTTGGAGGTCTTCTAGTCCACCCCCCCATGCTCAAGCAGGAGATCCTATACCATTTCGGACAGGTGACTGTCCAGTCCCTTCTTAAAGAGGCTTCTAGTTTCTCTTCAGCGTGAGAAAATACCTCTGTAAAGTGCCAGGTTGCTGGGTTTGTTTTTCGGAATCACCTTTGTGTGGGATGAGAGTGAAGGACCAGGACAATGATATCTGCTGTGTTGAATTGATCTGCAATGTTCTCAGCATATACAATGGGCAGAACAGAGGACCGCTGCAGGTTGCTTTCAGATTGCATGGGGGGTTTGAGTGAATGAAATCCTTGACAATCCGAATGTGCCTTAAGTCTAAATCAAATTAAGTGTATGAACCTGGAATCATTACAATGGGCTGTCAAGTCAGTCGTCAGCTTTTAGCAACCATGGAGATAATTTTTATCCCCCAATTGCGTCCTGCAGGTCTTCTAACAGGATAGCCATTTTTTTGGTAATTGAGTCCATCCCACCCTGATAGTTGAGTCTTCTTCTTCTTTTCTCTTCCATTTCTTGGAATAGCTAAGCGTCACTTCTTCTTGGAAACGTGAGAATAAGCACTGTTCTTACGTAACACAACTCTTCTACTGCAAAAGCAGTCTTTTTTAGCTTCATGCTTCCTAATGTGCTGGCTGGGGAATGCTGGGAGTTGCCATCCACCACATCTTAAAGTCACTGAGGTTGAGAAACATTGAAAACGTATTGTGCCTTGACAACATGGTCAGTGATAAAACTCGCAGTTCATCTTACCTAAATGACAGTTGATGGATAAAGTTGGTACATGTCTATGGAGATTCTCAGTCATCCAGGTCATGGTTGTTCCAAAAGATGCTTTTTCAGGAGGCAACTGGACTTTCTTGGTTTTTCTTTGAAGATGTTTCGTTTCTCATCCAAGAAGCTTCTTCAGCTCTGACTGGGTAGTGGAGAATGGAAGAATTTACATTCCTTGCAGACTGCTGGTCATTTGCGTTCTTTTAGAGAGTATTTCAGGCCACTTGGGAGGTTTGTCTGTGTCCTCAGGGTCACCGGAGTAATGCAAATAGGTGTGGAGCTTTCTTGGAACTGCTGAATGCTGTGTTGTGGAGCTGTGTTTTCTGCAAGATGTTTTCTGCCCTGTTTTCTTTCACTGTTGAGCACAGGCACAGAAGCTTCTGGGATAAGAAGCAAAATATCTTCAAAAAAAAGGAAAGAAAGTCCAGTTGCCTCTTTAAAAAAGCATCTTTGGGATAAAATTGGTGCATACTATTTTGGTGAATCTAGTTGTGAGGCTTTTTATGCAAGACAACAACTTCATATAACGACTTTCCCCCGCAAAAATGGGATGTGCCGCTTGACTTATGTGCACAAACGATATTCCAATAGATTCCCCATAAATTAAAATTGAGCTCATTATCACTGCATCAAACTTTACAATCTCCCACGTAGTCCTAGATTGCGAGTGCAGAGTAAGGTGGACTCGTCCTTCCAAGGTTGATAAAATGAGGACCCAGATCGTTGGGGGCAATAGGCTGACTCTGTAAACCACTTAGAGAGGGCTGTAAAAAGCACTGTGACCGTTGGCATCTGACACCAATGAGATTGGCCAAAATGTACCCTAATATGAATCCAAGATGCTGGAAATGCAAACAGAACCAAGGTACCTTCCATCATATGTGGTGGTCATGCCCAGAAGTCCAAAAGTACTGCACTAAAATATGGAGTTGGATACAAGAAATAGTGGAAGATCGGATAGAGTTTAAACCGGAATTGTTCTTGTTAGGAATAATTAAAGGAAAATATAGTAAAAAAGATTAAATATATTCTACTACATATATTGACAGCAGCAAGAGTAGCATTCACACAATGTTGGAAACAAAATAACACACTGTCAGAGGAATTAGTAATTTAAAAATTTTTAGATTGTGCTCAAATGGATAAACTTACATTAAAATTAAAGGGTAAAGAAGAATCAGAGTATTACGAAGTTTGGGACAATTGGTACAATTGGTTGAACAATAGAAATAAGAAAAATAGAGATAAAATTATAGACAAATGTATATGAATGTATATAAATGTATATATTTATATGAGATTGGTATAGGTAATAATGATGTCACTGTACCGTTAATGTTAAGATCAAGATTTGTAAAATGTGAAAAAGAACAATTTTTTTAAAAAGCACTGTGAAGCTGTATATAAGTCTTTAGTGCTATGGCTAATGCTAATCCAACTTCCAACTGCCTTCCTAAGGGATCTCTTCTCTATCTCCAGAATCGACCACCAGCATGGAAGAAAAACTGCGCCGGCTTCAAGAGGAGCGGATGTGCAAGGTGTGCATGGACAAAGACGTGTCCATTGTGCTGGTTCCTTGTGGCCACCTAGTGGTGTGTGCTGAATGCGCTCCTAATCTGAGGCGCTGCCCCATCTGCAGAGGGGCCATTCGGGACAGCATGAAGGCCTTCTTGTCCTGACCTGAAAGGTAAGTAAAGCATTTGAATCCTTAACAGAAGAGAACTTGGCAATTTCCGAATGTAGGCAAAGCAGGGTGGGGAATCGAAATGACTTTCAAGTTGAACAAAAATACTGTTAATCTGTGAGGACCTCGGTGCTCTCTGAGCTTGGTGTTTTTAGAATAGAAATAGAAGAATAGAATAGAATAGAATAGAATAGAATAGAATAGAATAGAATAGAATAGAATAGAATAGAATAGAATAGAATAGAATTCTTTATTGGCCAAATGTGATTGGACACAAAAGGAAGTTGTCTTGGTGCAAATGCTCTCAGTAGACATAAAAGAAAAGATACATTCATCAAGAATCAAGAATCATCAGGTGCAACACTTAATGATAGTCATAGGTACACTAAGCAACCAAGTCATACTAGGAAACAGTGAATATAAATCATAAGGATACAAGCGACAAAGTTGCAGGCATACAGTCACAAGTGGGAGGGGATGGGTGATAAGGAGTGATGAGAAGATTAACAGAAATAGTAGTGCAGACTTTGTAAATAGTTGGACAGTGTTGAGGGAATTATTTGTTTAGCAGAGTGATGGCGTTCAGGAAAAAACTCCTTGGGTCTAGATGTTCTGGTGTGCAGTGCTCTATAGCAGTGGTCCCCAACCTTTTTTGTACCAGGGACCGGTTTCAAGCAGAAACATTTTTCAAGGACCGGGGGGAGAGAATCCGAGTTTGGTGGTTTGCTTGCAGACGTTTCATTACCTGACTAGGTAACATCTGATGTTGTTACCTAGTCGGGTAATAAAACGTCTGCCAGCAAACCACCAAGTTCAGGAGCGCCTCGGCCCTGCCTCCCTCAGCCCCATCCCTCAGGTGTCTCCCTCCCTCCCTCCCTCCCTCAGGTGTCTGCCTCGTTCCTCTCTCAGTCACTCTATCGCTCCTCCAGCAGCCCAGAAGCCGGGGTGGGGTGGCTTTTCCTGTCGCCACAGCTTCCCGAGCGCCCGTTTCACCCCACCCGCCCGCCCGCCCGCTCGCGGTTCAATCCCACAGTGCTCCGTTCTACCTGCCTGCCTGCCTTCTTTGTTTCGGAGCAGCTTCGGCTGATAAAAGAGGCGAATAGTTATTATTCTCAGCCGAAGCTGCTCCCAAACAACCAGACAGGCAGGCAGGCAGAACGGAGCACTGTGGATTGAACCGCGAGCGAAGCGGGCGGGCGGGTGGGGTGAAACGGGCGCTCGGGAAGCTGCGGCGACAGGAAAAGCCACCCACCCCTGGCTTCTTTGAAGCAGTTTCTTCCTGGGCTGGTGGAGGAGCGAGAAAGCGACTGAGAGAGCTGAGCCAGAGAGCAGGACAGGCTTTGTTGCTTCCTCCCTCCCCTTCTTTCATTTGTGTCCTTGATCCCCGATCCCAGCAGCATTCACTGAAGGCGAAGAAAGCCGCCATTTTTTTAAATTTTTTTTTCTTTGCGGCCCGGTAAAGAGTGCTCCACGGCCCGGTACCGGTCCGCGGCCCGGTGGTTGGGGACCCCTGCTCTATAGCATCGCTTTGAGGGAAGGAATTGAAGCAGTTTATGTCGGGGATGTGAGGGGTCTGTAAATATTTTCACAGCCCTCTTTTTGACTTGTGCAGTATACAGCTCCTCAATTGAAGGCAGGTGGGTAGTAATTGTGTTTTCTGCAGTCCTAATTATCCTCTGAAGTCTGTGTCTGTCCTGTTGGGTTGCAGAACCAAACTAGGCAGTTATAGAGGTGCAGATGATAGACTTTTCTTGCAGACATTTCATTACCAAACTAGGTAACATCATCAGTGCTTGAAGGGAGCGGGGTTTGATCTTATTTTTATATACTAGTGGCTTGTCCCATCAGTGCTTGGTGGATTCTTGAGTAAGTGGTTGTTTAGTGTTATTTGTCTGTGTTGATAGTTCCTTGACTGGGGTATTATTTACTTGATTACTGGTCTAGTGTTAATTGGGGTATTGTTTACTTGATTACCAGTCGTGTTAATTACCAGTCTAGTGTTGATCTGGGTTCCTTCTACTGGTATAAAGCAGGGTGCCCTCTAATAAGTAGTACTTAATGAAGGCCTGAGGTACTATAACTGAAGGTTCAGGATGGAGAGAGATTTCCTTCATCTTTTCCTTCCATTACCACTTGGCCCTCAATTGGGTAGCTCAAAGGTAGCCCAATCTACTCCAAGCTAGCCAAGTCAAGTGTTTTGAACTTCATCTGTTCCAGCCGGTAGATGCCCAGCTGCTAGTTAAGCTTTCATTGCTTTATCACATTGCCTGGATGGTGGGATAGCCGTGGAAAAATTAGGCAGACGTGTACCAAATTATCAGCTGCCATTCATTCCCCACAATACAGATAGTCCTCTACTTACAGCCGCTGTTGAACCCAAAATTTATGTTGCTAAGCGAGACAGTTGTGAAGTGAGTTTTGTCCCCACGTTACGACTTTTCTTGCCGCAGTTGTGAAGTGAATCACGGCAGTTGTTAAGTCAGTAACGCGGTCATTCAATGAATCGGGCTCCCGCCCATTGACTTTGCTTGCCAGAAGGTCACAAAAGGGGATCACGTGACACACACACACACACACACAGACACACACAGAGGGGACACTGCAATGGTCATACATACGAGTCAGTTGTCAAGGGTCTGAATTTTGATCATGTGACCACAGGGAATGCTGGAACGGTCGTCAGCGTGAAAAAAACAGCCATAAGTCACTTTTTTTTTCAGTGATGTTGTAACTTTTGAATCATGGTCGTTAAACCTAAGTCGAGGATTATCTGTATTTAAGGCAAAGTTGAGAAACAGCAGGCAAATCTGTCACAAGGAAATGTCTTGCCTTTTCAGAGCGTCACTTCACAGCAACTTAACCCTTCCTTTGGCCCAGGAAGACTCGACTCTGCCCAAGGAACCAAACAAGGACTTGAATAAATATACTACCGGGGTGCTTGATTTATTTATTTATTTATTCGACTTTGCTGGTCGGGCTGCCCGTTTCCAAAAACAAAAAGGACTCGCCTCCTTCCTCTGAACCCTACAGTCACCCGATGATCTTGCAGATGTAGCTTCTTTGAGACCTCCTTCAATTTCAAAGATGAAAGATTACAAAAACCATTTCAAGGTTTCTCCTGTGGAGAGACTGACAGCTTCACTGGGGGTGGTGGGTGGGGAATTGTTTAAAGCACATTTGGAAACGTTCAATTCCCAATTCTTACTTGTATAAGTTTTTAAAGCAGATAATTTGGAGTAAAAAAGTATGTGTGTGTGTGTGTTTTGACTTGGAATGGTTTTCTTTCAAGAGAATAAAATAACCTACCTTTGTGGAACCATTTCTAATGATTTCTGTCAACCTTTATCGATTTATGATTGCATTAAATTTACAAACTACCTGAACTCTTGTTATTTCTTTCCCACTTTTATTATTTTTATAAACGACTCTAGGCATGTGAACATGTCTAATATTCTTCCCTCTTCCTATTTTCCCCACAAGAACTCTGTAACCTGAGTTGGGTTGAGGGAGAGAGAGAGAGACTGGTCCAAATTCACCCAACCGGGGGTGGGGAGTGGGGTTCATGAAAAGAGCCTCCCTGAAGATTGTATTACTTTTGGAGTCGGGCATCCCCTGGGCTACCGTGTTATCGCCGGCAAAACCTTCCAACCTAGAAGGACCACTGGTTAGCTTTGCCGGTGCTTTCGACACGAATACAGACAGACCCAACCAGCTTTCATGCCTAAAGTGGGACTAGAACTCATGGTCCTAGTTTCTAGCCTTGTGCTTTAATTATCATCTTCATTTAATGAGTTTGAATGGAGCAAACAGAGGTATTTTAATGGCCGGATGCCCTTCCTGTCACCGATGCAGAGTTTTGTCCAGCAGATATATTCTCATTGTGCCCAGAGAGAGAAAAATATCTGCCTCTACCTAGGATCAAACTCACAGCATCCTGATTGTGAGGCGAGAGCTCCACCTGTAGGCCACTGCACCACTCCATAGCCTTGTGCCTTAATCACTAGATCAAATCGACCCTCTAATGATTAATTATGGCTTTGAGTGGTACACATGACACAAAATAAAATCCGTACAAGGAAAGAATAACATCTGGAAAATATCAGTGGTTAGAATGCTGCTTTGCAAAAATTATTCAGTCCTGTGATTCCCCCCACAAAGAGCTTTTCAATCTGTAAGTATTTACACCAAGTAACACAAAGTACAATTCTTGTTTGCACTCCCGCAGCAGAGGTTCTCCTTCGTTGTGTTTACGCAATGCGCTCTTGCCAAGCCAGTTGAAAACCAGGCAGTTGCATTTGTTCAACATGCTGGGTTGTTTTAACCTTGGTTAGAGCTTATTTGTTCTTCGGTTGCTTAGCACCCTGTGCAAATCCAACCTCTGGCGAGCTTATTTAATGTATTTATATGAAACTGGAGAATGGATTGCTGGGTGGACAATTTGAGTGTATTGTGTAAACACAGCCGTCTCCGAGAAGACTGATCAGACAGCCTTGAGGAGGTCTTAAGAGACCTTATTTTCACAACCATTTCAGTTGTCCGGCTTTGAATCTACCACTAAAAATAGATAGTCAGTAGGAGAGGGGGTTTTGGGTGTCTTCTTTACTGTGGTTAGTAAACAAGATAGTTTCCAGCTGTCTAACTGCAGGGTTCTCCTTGGATTTATTGCAATTATCACTTCTATTCAGAGAGTTGTCCATTAAAGTATGAACTTGAGAGAAGTTTACCTTAGCCCACATCATACATATTCTGTAAATGGGGCTCTGGATATTTATCTGCTGTAGACATAAAGAAATTCAATAGTTCTGTTATATTTACAATAATAGGACAAGTATGGCTATAGGTTCTAGTTGAAAAAGTCAGAGCAGACAGGGTGGACTTACGGGTGATTTGTATAAAAACCAGAGTGTAGGAGAAGAGAACATAGAAATATAATGCTGGAAGGGACCTTGGAGATCTTCTAGTCCAGGGGTGGCTAACCTTTTTGGGCTCCTGTGCCAAAAATTGTGTGCGAGCTTGCACTCGTATGCCAGCACCCAGAAGCCAATGCGCACACACCCCCTGCGCATGTGTGCGCAATCCCCAGCCCCTTTACCTGCACTGCGTTTCCCAGCTGATTTTCGGCCTGTTTGAGGCCTTTTCGGCCTCCCAGGCTTGAGGAAAGCCTCTGCGGCCTGGAAAATAGGCCCATTTTGTCACTTCCGGTATTTCCAGAAATACGGGAAGTAATAAAACGGGCCTATTTTTCAGGCCGCAGAGGCTTTCCTCAAGCCTCTGGGAGGCTAAAAAAGGCCTCAAACTAGCCGAAAATCAGCTGTGAGGTGTGCACATGTGCAGTGAGGTAAGTTTGCCTGTGGCTCATGTGCCGGCACAAATGGCTCTGCATGCCACCTCTGGCATGCATGCCATAGGTTTGTCATCACGGTTCTAGTCCAACCCCACCCATTCATTACAGGTAGTCTTTAACTTACAACCACAATTCAGCCCAAAA
The DNA here is from genome assembly GCF_049901735.1 of Notechis scutatus. Lineage (NCBI taxonomy): Eukaryota > Metazoa > Chordata > Lepidosauria > Squamata > Elapidae > Notechis > Notechis scutatus. The sequence goes on along the minus strand of NC_142011.1, from coordinate 9,112,747 downwards.
TTTCTGTTGCTGAGTGAAACACTTGTTCAGTGAGTTTTGCCCTGCGTTACGACCTTTGGTGCCACAATTGCCAATTGTGAATCACTACAGTTGTTAAGCGAGGAACATGGTTGTTGAGTGAATCCGGCTTCCCCACTGACTTTGCTTGTAAGAAGGTCGCAAAAGGTGATCCTGGGACACTGCAACCGTTATAAATATGAGTCAGTTGGCAAGCATCCAAATGTTGATCGTGTGATTACGGGAATACTGCAATGGTGGTAAGTGTGGAAAATAGTCAAAAGTCACTTTTTTCAATGCAGTTGTAACTTTGAATGGCCACTAAATGAACTGTTGTAAGTTGAGAACTACCTTAGTATTCATTAGTCCAATTCATTATTTGCAGACATTTAATATGAATCATAGGGTTGTGAAGGACCCCGGAGGTCTTTTAGTCCAGGGGTCTCCAACCTTGGCAACTTTAAGTCTTGTGGACTTCAACTCCCAGAATTCCTCAGCCAGCTTTGCTGGCTGAGGAATTCTGGGAATTGAAGTCCACAAGTCTTAAAGTTGCCAAGGTTGGAGACCCCTGTTTTAGTCCAAACCCCTGCCCAGGGGAGAAGATCTTATACTATTCTGGTCAAGTGGCTATCCAGTCTATTTTTGAAAACTTCCAATGATGGAGCACCCACAACTCACAGCACCCACTCACAGCACCCACAAGCAAGCTACCCTGTTTTCCCCAAAATATGACCTACCTTGAAAGTAAGCCCTAGCTTGATTTTTACACGTGTGCCCAATATAAGTCCTCCCCTCTCCATAATAAACCCTAATTAAGGCCCCTCCCACTCCAGAATGCATGGTTAAAAATTAAGCTAGGGTGGGGATGAGGTGGTGGTGGAGCTGCCCTACTACTTACCTTTGGACAGCTGTAGCCAGGCCTCACCCAACTCAACAACTGCCTTGCCAGTCCATTTCTTCTGCAGCCGGCAAGGCTGGCAAGGCTTTCCTGAAGGCCTCCGTAGCTGATAAAAAAAGCTCTGGATTGATCCTGAATTCTGTTAACCCCTGCAGAGGCCTTCAGGAAAGCCTTGTTGGCTGCAGAAGAAGAAGTTCTTGAGGCCTGTGACAGTGAAAAGGAGACCGGGGGTGACACACGCAAGTGAGGTTAGTCAATGGATGACATCTCCCCAAAATAAGACCTGGTGCCTTTTTTTGGTGGATATCTATGTATGTATGTATGTATGTATGTATGTATGTATGTATGGTATTCAGCTTTGTTCGGGTATTTTCCCACGTCATTGTAGTTGTGCTTTTAAAGTCGTAGCAACTTTTCGGCAGAATCTCATCTGCCATCATCAGGCTTCTGTATTTTGTTCATCCGTGAGTCAGACTTTCACAGCCATTTCAAAGTCTGACTCACAGACGAACGCAATACAGAAGCCTGATGATGTATATATGATATATATATACTCGGTCTTTTCCACTGGAGGGCAGAATCTGCTAGCTAATAAGACTCGATGGAAGAAAACCGTGTTTTCCCCCCACAATTGAATGCTGCCCCGAAAAGCTGTTACAATACAGAATTGCTCTAAATTTGTAGTAGCACCTGCAGAGCCTTTAAAACGTAAACTTGCAACCTCCCTTTGCATTTTGAAGGGTGCTCTGAATGCTGTTTAAAAGTTACAGGTTTCCCTGTCAATCATGTCCGAGCACAATGCTCATCTCTGTTTCTTAGCTGAGGCAGCCAACGTTGTCTGAAGATGCTCCCATGGTCATGGGTGGAGGTGGTATTCAGCAGGTTCTGGCCAGTTCTGGAGAACCAGTAGTGGAAATTTTGAGTAGTTTGAGAACTGGCAAATGCCACCTCTGACTGGCTCCGTCAACCCCACCTATTCTCTGCCTCCCAAGTCCCAGTTGATTGTCTGGGTCTCCTTTTGTTGCCCTGCACAGGAGAACAGAGCTGGAAAGCAGGTAAGTGGGGTGGGGAGGGAATGGGGATTTTGCAGTATTTTTCCCCTGCCACGCCCACCAAGCCACACCCACCAAGCCCCACCAGGCCACCAAGCCATGCCCACAGAACTGGTAGTAAAAAATTTTGAATCCCACCACTGCTGATGGGGCCATCATGGCTGTACACCACAGGTGCACAGAACGCTGTTTCCTTCCCACCAAATTGGTACTGATTAATCGCGTTTGCATTTTTCGAACCGCTAAATGGGCAGGAGTTGGAGCAGGAACGGGAGCTCAGCCCATTGCGTGGAGCTCGGAGTCTCGAACCAGGGCTTCCAGCTCTCCAGCAGACAAGCTCAGTATCTTTTACCATCATATTTACAGGTCATCAAAACTGCAAATTGTCTTCAATTTTAAACTCCGAAGGGAGTAGTAAATCTTCGGATGGGTGACTTTGGGCCAATCACCAGGAGACAGTGAGTTCTAGTCCCGCTTTAGGCATGAAAGCTGGCTGGGTGACTTTGAGCCAATCACCAGGAGACAATGAGTTCTAGTCCCACCTTAAGCATGAAAGTGGATGGGCGACTAAGGGCCAATCAACAGGAGACAATTAGTTCTAGTCCCACCTTAGGCATGAAAGTGGATGGGTGACTTTGGGCCAATCACCAGGAGACAATGAGTTCTAGTCCCACCTTAGGCATGAAAGTGGATGGGTGACTTTGGGCCAATCACCAGGAGACAATGAGTTCTAGTCCCACCTTAGGCATGAAAGCCGGATGGGTGACTTGGGGCCAATCACCAGGAGACAATGAGTTCTAGTCCCACCTTAGGCATGAAAGCCGGATGGGTGACTTGGTGCCAATCAACAGGAGACAATGAGTTCTAGTCCCACCTTAGGCATGAAAGCCGGATGGGTGACTTGGGGCCAATCACCAGGAGACAATGAGTTCTAGTCCCACCTTAGGCATGAAAGTGGATGGGTGACTTTGGGCCAATCACCAGGAGACAATGAGTTCTAGTCCCACCTTAGGCATGAAAGTGGATGGGTGACTTTGGGCCAATCACCAGGAGACAATGAGTTCTAGTCCACCTTAGGCATGAAAGCCGGATGGGTGACTTGGGGCCAATCACCAGGAGACAATGAGTTCTAGTCCCACCTTAGGCATGAAAGCCGGATGGGTGACTTGGTGCCAATCAACAGGAGACAATGAGTTCTAGTCCCACCTTAGGCATGAAAGCCGGATGGGTGACTTGGGGCCAATCACCAGGAGACAATGAGTTCTAGTCCCACCTTAGGCATGAAAGTGGATGGGCGACTAAGGGCCAATCAACAGGAGACAATTAGTTCTAGTCCCACCTTAGGCATGAAAGTGGATGGGCGACTAAGGGCCAATCACCAGGAGACAATGAGTTCTAGTCCCACCTTAAGCATGAAAGTGGATGGGCGACTAAGGGCCAATCAACAGGAGACAATTAGTTCTAGTCCCACCTTAGGCATGAAAGTGGATGGGTGACTTTGGGCCAATCACCAGGAGACAATGAGTTCTAGTCCCACCTTAGACATGAAAGTGGATGGGTGACTTTGGGCCAATCACCAGGAGACAATGAGTTCTAGTCCCACCTTAGGCATGAAAGCCGGATGGGTGACTTGGGGCCAATCACCAGGAGACAATGAGTTCTAGTCCCACCTTAGGCATGAAAGCCGGATGGGTGACTTGGTGCCAATCAACAGGAGACAATGAGTTCTAGTCCCACCTTAGGCATGAAAGCCGGATGGGTGACTTGGGGCCAATCAACAGGAGACAATGAGTTCTAGTCCCACCTTAGGCATGAAAGTGGATGGGCGACTAAGGGCCAATCACCAGGAGACAATGAGTTCTAGTCCCACCTTAGGCATGAAAGTGGATGGGTGACTTTGGGCCAATCACCAGGAGACAATGAGTTCTAGTCCCACCTTAAGCATGAAAGTGGATGGGTGACTTGGGGCCAATCAACAGGAGACAATGAGTTCTAGTCCCACCTTAGGCATGAAAGCCGGATGGGTGACTTGGGGCCAATCACCAGGAGACAATGAGTTCTAGTCCCACCTTAGGCATGAAAGCCGGATGGGTGACTTGGGGCCAATCAACAGGAGACAATGAGTTCTAGTCCCACCTTAGGCATGAAAGTGGATGGGTGACTTGGGGCCAATCACCAGGAGACAATGAGTTCTAGTCCCACCTTAGGCATGAAAGCCGGATGGGTGACTTGGGGCCAATCACCAGGAGACAATGAGTTCTAGTCCCACCTTAGGCATGAAAGCCGGATGGGTGACTTGGGGCCAATCACCAGGAGACAATGAGTTCTAGTCCCACCTTAGGCATGAAAGCCGGATGGGTGACTTGGGGCCAATCACCAGGAGACAATGAGTTCTAGTCCCACCTTAGGCATGAAAGCCGGATGGGTGACTTGGGGCCAATCACCAGGAGACAATGAGTTCTAGTCCCACCTTAGGCATGAAAGCCGGATGGGTGACTTGGGGCCAATCACCAGGAGACAATGAGTTCTAGTCCCACCTTAGGCATGAAAGTGGATGGGTGACTTTGGGCCAATCACCAGGAGACAATGAGTTCTAGTCCCACCTTAGGCATGAAAGTGGATGGGTGACTTTGGGCCAATCACCAGGAGACAATGAGTTCTAGTCCCACCTTAGGCATGAAAGTGGATGGGCGACTAAGGGCCAATCAACAGGAGACAATTAGTTCTAGTCCCACCTTAGGCATGAAAGTGGATGGGTGACTTTGGGCCAATCACCAGGAGACAATGAGTTCTAGTCCCACCTTAGGCATGAAAGCCGGATGGGTGACTTGGGGCCAATCACCAGGAGACAATGAGTTCTAGTCCCACCTTAGGCATGAAAGCCGGATGGGTGACTTGGGGCCAATCACCAGGAGACAATGAGTTCTAGTCCCACCTTAGGCATGAAAGTGGATGGGTGACTTTGGGCCAATCACCAGGAGACAATGAGTTCTAGTCCCACCTTAGGCATGAAAGTGGATGGGTGACTTTGGGCCAATCACCAGGAGACAATGAGTTCTAGTCCCACCTTAGGCATGAAAGTGGATGGGTGACTTTGGGCCAATCACCAGGAGACAATGAGTTCTAGTCCCACCTTAGGCATGAAAGTGGATGGGTGACTTGGGGCCAATCACCAGGAGACAATGAGTTCTAGTCCCACCTTAGGCATGAAAGTGGATGGGTGACTTTGGGCCAATCACCAGGAGACAATGAGTTCTAGTCCCACCTTAGGCATGAAAGTGGATGGGTGACTTTGGGCCAATCACCAGGAGACAATGAGTTCTAGTCCCACCTTAGGCATGAAAGTGGATGGGCGACTAAGGGCCAATCAACAGGAGACAATTAGTTCTAGTCCCACCTTAGGCATGAAAGTGGATGGGTGACTTTGGGCCAATCACCAGGAGACAATGAGTTCTAGTCCCACCTTAGGCATGAAAGCCGGATGGGTGACTTTGGGCCAATCACCAGGAGACAGTGAGTTCTAGTCCCGCCTTAGCCATGAAAGCCAGATGGGTGACTTGGGGCCAATCACCAGGAGACAGTGAGTTCTAGTCCTGCCTTAGCCATGAAAGCCGGATGGGTGACTTTGGGCCAATCATTCTCTGGACTCTGAACATTATGATCCATATTCAAAGTACAACCTTCCCTCCCGGTCACATGGCCACATTTTGTGCGGTTGACTACTAACCCATGTTTACACATGTTGAAGCACCCTCTAGTCAGAAAGCCATTATTTATGATGTATTTATTTATTTGGCCAGAAATTGACATTTACTTCCATTTTCAATAAAAAAAAGCCCCATAACAACAATGGGTTCACTTAAGGATTGCAATGATCGCTTTATGACGGCTGCAAAAAAAAAAACCATAATAAAATTGCTCCTAGCTGTGTGGTGATCTGCTTTATGAGTATCACCACTTATGACCAAAATGGTGGGTTTAATGATATTTGTACATTAACAGATAACAGATAACAAATAACAGATAATCAGAGTTGGAAGGGACCTTGTAGGTATCTAGTCCAACCCACCGCCCAAGCGGGAGACCCTACACCATTTCTGACAAATGGCAGTCCAATCTCTTCTTCAAGGTCCCAAGTGATGGCGCTCCCACAACTTCTGAGGGCAACTTCTGTTCCATGGGTTGATTGTTCTCACTGTCAGAAAGTTTCTCCTTATTTCCAGATTGAATCTCTCCTTGCTCAGTTTCCATCCATTGTTCCTTGTCTGGCCTACAGTTAAGGACTACCTGCATATCCTCTTTGAGATGCAATGACTGGAACTGCACATAATATTCCAAAATGCGGTTGCACCATTGATTCATATAAGGGCATTATCCTATTGACATCTCTATTTTTAGCACCATCTCTTATTATCCCTAACATGCCATGGGCCCTTTTTTTCCCAATGGATGCAGAATGTATTGACACCTTTATTGAACTGTTTTGCCATTACACCGAGATTTCTTTTCTCATCAGCCACTGCTAGCCCTGATCCCCATAACCTTATGCAGCTGCAGATGGGTGTGGGTTTTTTTTTTTTGACACTAATGTGCATCCCTTTACACCTCATTCTGAACGACATCTGCAATTTTGACACCCACTCCTTTCAATGTGCCGAAATCCTTTTGGAGCTCTTTGCAACCCGTTATTGTTTTAACCACTCTGAATAATTTAGTTCCATTAAGCTACGCCTGATTCCAGATCATGTAATAAATATATTTAAAAGCAGAATTCTAAGACAGGTGTCGGAGGAACTCGCTAGTTACACTCCTCGATAGTAAGAGAGGGAACATTTAAACAAGCCAGAAAATATTAATAGGTATTAGTAGATAAAATTAATAGATAATAGTAGATAAAATTAATAGATAATAGTAGATAAAATTAATAGATATTAGTAGATAAAATTAATAGATAATAGTAGATAAAATTAATAGATAATAGTAGATAAAATTAATAGATAATAGTAGATAAAATTAATAGATATTAGTAGATAAAATTAATAGATAATATCTACCCATTAGAGAGATAGAGGAAAACCCATATTACAGAGACATGAAGCCAGACATTCTTCTTTTGCTCAGTTTTTGATCGTTTCAAGAGCTCTTTTAAATATCTTTTCTGTAAAGCATTTTGGCAGCTGCTAATGCCAAATGAGAACATTTTTCCAAATGAGAACATTCTCACAGAGTTCCTTGAAACAACTTTTATAAAGACAATAGGCTTGGATGGAGTTACAAGAAAATCAAGTCCCTCAACTATTTCCCATGTAGGATTAATCTATAAGATCGAGCTAGACCTGAAGAGTGAAAATTCTCTGATAGTCTTTCTAGCATTTTTCCTATAATCTAGAGAGGTGGCAGCTGTTTTGATGGATAACAGAGAATTTTCATGGATAACAGAGAATACGGGTAGTCCTCAAGTTGCGACCACAATTGAGTCCCAAATTTATGTTGCTGAGCGAAACCTTTGTTAACTGAGTTTTGCCCCGTTTTACGATTTTTCTTGCCACTGTTGTGAAGTGAACCATTGCATCTGTTAAGTGAGTAACCCGGTTGTTAAGTGAATCTGGCTTCCCCATTGACTTTGCTTGTCAGAAGGTCATAAAAGGGGTTCATGTGATCCCGGGACACTGCAATTGTCATAAATATGGGTCAGTGGCCAAGCATCTCTCCTGTCTTAAATCTATCTTATCAGCCTGTCCTGTCCTGTCTGGTTTTGTGTTATGCTGTCCTGTTCTGTCCTGTCTTGTTTTACCCTTAGAGCCAGGACATTCCAATCTTCATAAATACGAAACACTTGCCAAGCATCTGATTTTTGATCACGTCACCATGCTGCAATGGTCATGAGTCACTTTCTTCAGTGCCATTGTAACTTTGAACAATCACTAAATCAATTGTCTAGGATTCTCTGTACGGCATCCAGTTTTCATCACCACGATACAAAGAAGATGTTTAGAGCTTGGAAAGTGTGCAGAGGAGACCCAAAGGTGCTTTTTTTCAGGAGGCCACTGGACTTTTCTTGGTTTGTTTCTTTTTGAAGATGTTGTGCTTCTCATCCAAGAAGCTTCTTCAGCTCTGACAGGATAAGTGGGGAATGGATGAGAAGTACAATGTCTTCAAAAAAAGAAAAGAAAAGAAAGAAAAGTCCAGTTGCCTCCTGAAAAAGTACCTGTCAGGGCTCTGGTAGTTACCCTCATTTAAATCATGAGTCTCTAGCTGAATTTTCAAAACTTAAAGAAGATTTATTAGGCGTCAACATGCCGGCGCTGCCTGGGTGTAGCTGACTCTGAGACACATAATTCATTGTCACCCTTGACCCTGGTTTTCCCCCACCCCCTGGGTGTATCCTAATTCATATTCTCCAATGGGACACATCCATAGCCAAAAGTCATCAATCATGCTATCCAGTTAGCATTTTGCATGGCAGAAACTTCGGTCACCTAGAAACTATCTATGAAAACATTTATGAGGACAGGAAAACTGTACAGAGGGTGATAAACACAGCTCAAAAGATCATTGGTTGCCCTCTGCCCTCCCTGGAAGACTTAGCCAGGTCCCGCTGCCAAAGCAGAATCAAGGCCATTATAGAAGATCCCTCACACCCTGGCAATTATCTTTTTGACCTGCTGCCGTCTGGATGGTGCTTTAGGTCAATAAAATCCCACACCACTAGACTAACAAATAGTTTCTTTCTCTGGGCCATCCGAACCGCAAATAAACACAAAGTCACTACCTTATTAAGGACGTGAAAAGATGTAAAATCTCAATAACCCATTCAGATGTATAATAACATATTACAGTACAATCCATCTCTTGTGTATTATACTTGGCAAAGCATCACAGTCAGTGTTGGATGTATATTTTGTGTATATTTGTAGATATTGTACTCTCTAATTGCAAATGGAGACGTGGGTACTCTATTTTTTTTTAATCTTCTTATCTTCATTTTAAAGTGTTTTGGTTTTATTGTATTGCGAATACTTGCTGGGGTGCATCCACAGTTTCGTTGTACTTGTACAATGACAATAAAGTTCTTCTTCTTCCTCTTCTTCTTCTTCTTCTTCTTCTTCTTCTTCTTCTTCTTCTTCTTCTTCTTCTTCTTCTTCTTCTTCTTCTTCTTCTTCTTCTTCTTCTTCTTCTTCCTCCTCCTCCTCCTCCTCCTCCTCCTCCTCCTCCTCTTCCTCCTCCTCCTCCTCCTCCTCTTCCTCCTCCTCCTCCTCCTCCTCCTCCTCCTCTTCTTCTTCTTCTTCTTCTTCTTCTTCTTCTTCTTCTTCTTCTTCTTCTTCTTCTTCTTCTTCTTCTTCTTCTTCTTCTTCTTCTTCTTCTTCTTCTTCTTCTTCTTCTTCTTCTTCTTCTTCTTCTTCTTCTTCTTCTTCTTCTTCTTCTTCTTCTGGAATGCAAGTTGCCCACTGCTCCCTCCTCCCTATCTGTTGGCAACTCTAAAAAGACCATAGACATATTTTTTGAGTTGACGGTACCTTTGGGACAACCGGGACTGGATGACTGAGAATCTCTATAGCAGGAGTGTCAAACTCAAGGCCCGCGGGTCGGATCCGGCCTGTGAGGTGCTTAGATCTGGCCTACAGGACCACCCTGGAAACAGTGAAAGACCATCTTGGAGTACCTCTGCCAATAAAAGCAGAGCTCCATTTTCATTGGCAGAGAGCTGCAGGATGTCAAGCTGGCCATGCCCCCTCCCCAACCACACCCACTTGTCCTCCCCTCCCCCCCAAAGTCAAACACAACCCTGATGCTGCCCTCACTTAAATCAAGTTTGACACCCTTGCTCTACAGACTTATGCAGAGAAGAGGATGAGGGGACTGGAGGCTAAATTGTATGAAGAAGGTTCAACTCTAGGTAGAGAGACCGAGGTGCGTCTTAACCTACTGAAGAGAAGGACTGGGGGGAGGGGACATGATAGCTGTCTTCCGGTCCCTGAGACGCTGTCAACAGAGAAGAGGGGATGGACGCATTCTCCAAAGCACCAGAGGGCAGGACAAGAAGGAAGGAATGGGTGGGAGCTTCTCAAAGAGACAGCCAACCTAGAACTGAGAAGAAATTTTCTGAGATTGAGAGCAATTAATCAATGGCTTTCCTCCCAGAGTTGCGGGTGTTCCATCACTGGAGGTTTTCTACGACAGATCGGAGACAATCATTTGACTGGGATTGTCTGGGCTTCCGGCCTGCGATGTGGTCGGATCTGGCAGGGCTGTCCTGGAAAATGTAAGAGGCTGGCCCGCATTGCTTGGGCCCAGTCTACCCAGTGGTGGGATTCAAGTTTTTTTTTTACTACTGGTTCTGTGGGCGTGGCTTGGTGGGCGTGTCAGGGGAAGGATGCTGTAAAATCCCCATTCCCTCCCCACCCTACTAACCTGCTTTCCAGCTCCATTTTCCTATGCAGGGCAACCAAAGGAGACCCAACCAATCAGCTGGGACTCAATGGGAAGCAGAGAAGAGATGTGGGGGAGGGCAGTCAGAGGCGGCATTTGCCGGTTCTCCTAACTACTCCAAATTTCCACTACGGATTCTCCAGAACTGGTCAGAACCTGCTGGATACCACCTCTGGTAAAGGGGAAACACTGGGCCAGCGTGGCTTCAGCCCGTCTACCCAATGCGAAGAGGAAACAGGCCAGCAGTTTGGGGAGTGATGTCAAGCTGGACAAGCCCACTCATTTGGCCACGCCCATCCATTCAGCCACGCCCTTCCGCTGCCCCCCCCACCAGGTCCACCATAGCCCTGATGTGGCCCTCAATGAAATCGAGTTTGACACCCCTGGTCTAGAAACGGACCATTGTATTTACACTAACATTGTCGTGTTTCCTGCCTCATTGTGGGGAGGAACCCTACTATCCATTTTTCCATGTGCTCAGATGGGGGTGGGGGGGGAGGCTCAGGGACCCAGAAGAAGCAAGTCCCACCTCTCTCGTCAATCCTCACAGTGAAACCCAGATTGCACTTTGCAATTCGTGACGATCCAATTCCCTTGGCCGGGATCCAAAACATACATCCCCCGAACCAAATATTTCTCTATTGAGTTCCAAACAAACCCAAGGGTCTATCATCCTTCCCATTAGCGCTTTGGCTGAAGTTTTGGCAATTACCTTGTTCCCAAAGTAAACGGGGGAGTCCAGTTTGTAATTGTTGGCTGCGGGACAAATCAAGCATCCTAATCGTTCAGGAATTCTCTTGAAATACAGAGCAAAGTATTCCCGCCAGCGCTGAGACTGAGCGAGTGGTTTTTGTGGTTGCGCTCGTAAATACACACACACACACACACAGAGGCTATCCTGCAATTCTGCTTTGAATCACTGCACCCAATGCAGTGTGATTAATGAGAATATTCTCCATTGGGAAGTCTGTAGAGATTCTACAGTCATCCAGGTCATGGTTGTTGTCCCAAAGGTGCTTTTTTCAGGAGGCAACAGGACTTTCTTGTTGTTGTTGTTGTTGTTGTTTTAAAGACATTTTGCTTCTCATCCAAGAAGCTTCTCCAGCTCTGACTGGAAGGTAGGGAACGGAAGGATTTATATTCCTTGTAGACAGCTGGTCATTTGCATCCTTTTAGGGTCGTTGAAGCACTTGGACTCTTTTAGCTATATAGTTTGAGATGAACACTCTTTGAATGGTGTGGGAGGAGGGATAGATTTCCAGATTAAAAAATTGCAGACTATAGGAACCTTGCATTACTCAGGTGAACCTGAAGACACAGACAAACCTCCAAGTGGTCTCACCAACCCTAAAATGATGCAGCTGTCTGCAAGGAATATAAATCCTACCATTCCCCCACTATCCAGTCAGAGCTGAAGAAGCTTCTTGGATGAGAAGTAGAATGTCTTCAAAGAAGAAAAACCAAGGAAGTCCAGTTGCCTCCTGAAAAAGCACCTTTGGGACAACCATGACCTGGAGGACTCAGAATCTCTCTAGACTTTTAGCTATACAATTTGGGATGAACCCCCTTTGAATGGTGTGGGAGTAGGAAGGGATTTCCAGAGGGAAATTGCAGACTACAAGAACCAGGAGCATTTACTCAGGTGACCCCGAGGACACAGATAAACCTCCAAGTGCTTCAACGACCCTCTAAAAGGAGGCAAATGAGTGTTAATAGTGATAGAGATATTATGTATATGAATAAGATAAGAATAGAGAATTAATACCAAAGTAATGAATATGGCTGTAAATTTTAATTGTTATTGCACAAGATATTTGTACCCAGGCAACATACTGTTAAATGGAAGATGAATTGTTTGTATATAAAATAAAATTTAAAAAATTAATTTAAAAAAAAAACGCAAATAACCAGCTGTCTGCAAGGAGTATAAATCCTTCCATTCTCCACTCTCTAGTCAGAGCTGAAGAAGCTTCTTGGATGGGAAGTGAAATGTCTTCAAAACAAAAACAAAAAAGTCCAGTTGCCTCCTGAAAAAAGCTCCTTTGGGACTGCATTGCGAAGATTTCTCTTCTCTGCCCCATCCAACCCTAGAGGCCTTTTTCTCTTTGCAAGAAATTGCGTTCCGGAAAGGAAGAGCGACCTGAGGATTAGTTTTTAGGGGGCGATATACAGGTAGTCCTCAACTTACGACCACAAGTGAGCCCAAAATGCATGTGTTGAAGCGAAATATTTGTTAAGGGAGTTTGCTCCGTTTGATGATTTTTCTCGCCTCCGTTGTTAAGCGAATCACAGCAATTCTTAAATTAGCTGCATGGTTGTTAAGAGAATCTCGCTTCCCCATGAACGTTGCTGCTCAAAAGGTCGCAAAAGATTACATGATCCCGGGCTGCTGCAACTGTCATAAATGCGAGTCAGTAGCCAAGCTTCTGAAGGTAAATCACGTGACCCTGAGGATGCTGCAAAGGTCGTAAGTGTGAAAAAATGGGCGTAAGTCCCTTTTTCCAAAGCCGTTGTAACTTTGAATGGTCACTAAATGAACTGTTGTAAGTCAGGGACTACCTGTAATAGGCCAGCATGGCTTGGCTTATACATGCAAAATTTAGGGAAAATACAAGTTGTCTTAAACTTACAACACTTCACTTAGTGACGATTCAAAGTTATTGGGATGATCTGGGGTGTGGCACAAAGGCAACGCAGTCAGATAATCGGTAGGAGTCCCTTTATTAGCTCCAACTTTGCCCCCAATGTCCTGGTTACCTTTTGGGCTGGAGAAAAACTCTCCCAGGAACAGCCTTTGGCTGCAGAGTATCAAATCCAGAACATGGTCAACAAAAACTGTAAATATAGGTCCAATCAAGGCAAAATCAAGGTAATCAGTCCAGTAGGGTAGGAGCAAGAATTCCAGACATGATGGCACAGCAATAACTCAACACAGTTGGGAAGACACCAGGAACACAGATAACCAAAGTCAACACAAGATAAACTCACATTTGTTCCCAGCAGCTGCCACACTCAGCATGCATCTCTTTTAAACTCTCTTCTCAGCTGTGGCTAATGAAGGGGATCAGGGCCCTTTCCTCCCCCATAAGCCACGCAGCCCACGTTGCTCTCTTCTCTGTTCCTCCCTGCATGCCCTAGGATGGAGACGGGGTGGGTCTGGGTCTTCTTCTGAACTCCCTCTCTCTTGTTCTAACTCTTCCCTGCTCTGCCCAGTCAGACTTTGCCCTTCCCCAGTTTCCTTCATAGCCAACGAAGCCACACTCCCGCTCCCTGTCAGCTGTTCGTCTTTCTCCTTGGATTCAGACTCCGACAGGGGCATGACAATTATAAAGATACTTTGCTTGTCAGAAGGTTGCAAAAGGAGATGACATGACCCCGGGACACTCCAACCATCATAAATATGAGCCAGTTGCCAAGTGGCAAAATTTTGATCCCGTGACCATGGGATTGTTGCAACAGTCGTAAGTGTGAAAAATGGTCATGTCACTTTTTTCGGTGCCATTGTAGTTTTGAACAGTCACTTAATGAATAATTGTAAGTTGGGGAAAGCCTGTAGAAGAAAAAGTCCCAATTGCTTTTTTCCATCAATTGAAACTCAATAGTATAACATTTGAACATAATAGCCACTGAAATACAGATAACCTCAATGCGTCGGTTTAATTTTGTTGTATAAGAGGAGAAGAAAGGCAGATAAAGAACATTATTGGGCATTACCTAGCCTTAAAGGCTCTTTAGAGATTTGCTGTGAAACCACAAAACCCTACAAACAAAGATCTAATATAAGTTAGGAAATAGCCATCACCTTACAGGTCAAACCATACAATAATTTTATATACTTGTGCAAATCAAGATGGTTAGGTTTTCTGAGCGAGCCATCTAAAATTGCTTTCAAAGCTGGATCCAACTGAGAGACTCTGAGATTTTAATCAAGTTTATAGATTTTATTATAGCTTCCCCATCTTGATCGACTGCGATTCCCATAGTGTCAAACCTGCTTGGTCATGAGTTGGACGTCCACAGCAAATTGGGGATAATTTATGAGTGTCCAAAATGTAGAAGGCTTCAATCTTCTGAAGCAGAACCAAAGATATAAAGAATGCATCAAACTTATTGGTTATCCAATCAGTGTGTGTTAGCCAGGCTCTTCATGCTGTCGATTACATAGACAACATTTTTATCTATGCACACAAAAGAAGGAGATACCAACAGGATTGGGAGAAAATACCTGGGGTTCATAGAAGTAAAAAAGAAAAGGAAAATATGGGGATGAAGAGAGGAATAGAATTTGAGATTTCTCGCTGCTGTGGAGTAATACATGAAGTCCTGGGAGGTGGGTCATGGAAGAACTGGACAGTCAGAATTGTAGCATGCAGCACTCTGGGTTGCACAATTGGCCACAGGTGCACCAACTTAGATACCATGTTTCCCTGAAAATAAAACCTGGTCTTATATTTTTTTTGGCCACCAAAAAAGGTACCAGGTCTTATTTTCAGGGGATGTCTTCCACTGACACACCTCACGGTGGTGGTGCCAATGGCTCTGGCCAGCAGAAGCCATTGTGGCTGCTGGCGGCCCACTTCATCTGCAGCCACTTTCCACTGGTTGTGCACGTTGTCCCTGGCCTCTTGGTTCGCCGTCAGAGGCCTTCAGGAAAGGCCTCTCCAGCCAAGAAATGGGCTCCGGAATGACAGATGCAGCGCCCCCGGCAGCTGTTTTGCTGTCAGAGGCCTTCAGGAAAGGCCTCTGCAGGTGAGAAACGGGCTCCGGATCGATGCACACATCAATCCAGAGTTCTTTTGTTGACTGCAGAGGCCTTTCCTGAAGCCCTCTGACAGCGAAACAGAGGCTGGGGGGAGATACGTGCAAGCGGCGGCAAGTGACTGCAGAAGAAGTGGGCTGTTAAGGCGAGGCAGGTGTCAGGGTGTGCGAGGCCTGGCTGCAACTGTCCAAAGGTAAGCAGCTCTACCACCACTATCCCCACCATCACTTGATTTTTACCCATGCACTTTGCTCCACCTTGTGCAACCAGGTGCAATGGAGTGGGTGGGGTCTTAACTAGGGCTTATTTGAGGGGTAAGGGCTTATATTGGGTGCCCATGTCAAAATCAAGCTAGGGCTTATTTTTGGTATAGGCCTTATTTTGGGGGAAACATGGTAGTGATATATGTGTGTGTGTGTGTATGTATGTATGTATGTAGTACTGTCAAAATGAAAATTGCATCTCAATAGATATCAACATGTAGCTGATCTTTTTGGGACTCAGTTGGGTGGGATCATCCCAAGTTAAGACTTGGGTGGGAAACCACTGAAGAGTACCAGGGCTGTAAGTTCAAGTAGGAAGTCAATGTTCGCCAACCAGTGGGCTGGGGACCACTGGTGGTCCACAAGAAAATTTCGGTGGTCCTCAGAGAAATGTCACCCCCAAAGCATCCTCCAAAGCAATTAATCCAGGCTGTGCCAGGGACACAAGGCTTGCATTGCTTGCATTACGAACAACATGAGGTAATGAGGGAAGGGGGGAAAGGGGGGGAACTTGCCCTACTCACCCCACGCACCTCACCTGGCCACTGGGCTGCTTCTTTCCACTTCTTTCGTCTTCTGCTTTTGGCTGCACGCAAGAAAAGCAGCAGAAGAAGTCTTTCTTCTGTCCCCCAAACTCCGCCAGAAATGAGTCTTTGAGACCCTGCAAGGCCTCCTGCTCCAAGAGGCTGTGCCAGCAAAGACTCATTTCTGGCGGAGTTTGGGGGAGAGAAAGAAAGACTTCTGCTGCTTCTGCTGCTTTCCTTGCATGAAGGCAAAAGTCTCTCTCTCTCTCTCTCCACCTGAGAACGGAGCTGGAGATAGTATCCTGCGATCCCAAATAAAGAATGCTTGATCAGTAGGAAAATGGGGTGGGGAATTTTCCTGCAGACTTTTGGGGGATTTTCCACAGGGTCTCTGATTTAAAATTATGAGTTTGGTGATCCTTGAAGTCCAAAAGATTGGCGACCCCTGATATAGAACCTACTGAATGAATCTATGAATAAAGCATTTCAGTATTACTGCCAAGGAAATGTATACAGGTAGTCTTCTACTTACAATGGTTTGCTTAGTGGCAGTTCGAAGTTACAGCAGCAGTGAAAAAAGTGACTTATGACCCTTTTTCACACTTATCACCATTGCAGCATCCCCATGGTCATGTGATTTACATTCGGATCCTTGACAAGTGATTCATATTTATGACAGTCACAATGTGCCGGGGTCACGTGATCCCCTTTGGCGACCTTCTGACAAAGCAAAGTCAAGGGAGAAGCCAGATTCATTTAACAAACCTGTTATTCATTTAACTACTGCAGTGATTCACTTAGCAAACGTGGCAAGAAATGTCATAAAAATGGGGCAAAATTCCCTTAACACATTTCTCACTTAGCAATATAAATTTTGGGCTCAGTTGTGGTCATAAGCTGAGGACTACCTGTGTAGTTAGGTTCATGCCAATGTAAGAGACTCGGCCTCAATTCATGGGGACCTTAACTAACACAGCCATTAAAAACCATGTACCATGTCTGCATTCTCCCTTCTTCCTGTCCTCCATCTTCCTCCTTAAAGGTTCATTGCAATACCATTGCGGAAGACTGCAGCTCTGCCATCCCAGTGCTAGAATACCTGCAGTTGGCCCCCACAGCTTTGCGACACAAAATACAAAACTGTCCCAGGTCCAGTTTCTGACATCTCCAATTAAAAGTTGGTAGAGATGTCGGTCCAACATAGACACAGCCCATGCAACGTATGAAGTGTTGTGGTCTATGTGTGCAGTTTTAATTCTTCCCTGGATCAGCGTTTCTCAGACTTGGCAACTTTTAAGATAGGTGGACTTCAACTCCCAAAATTCCTCAGCTGGCTATGTGACTTTAAGATAGGTGGCTAGCTGGGGAATTCTGGGAGTTGAAGTCCTTGCACCTTCTTCAAACCAATGGTCCAGTAGTGGGATTCAAATTTTTTTACTACTAGTTCTGTGGGCGTGGCTAGGTGGGGGTGGCTAGGTGGGCATAGCCAGGTGGTCATGTGAATGGGTGGGTGTGGCTATGTGGTCATGTGACTGGGGGGGGGGGTCAAAAGTCTTTTTTTTCTTTCTTTTGCAATACCTCCTGTGCCCTGTTTTTTGGCCTACTGGGCCTCAGGGAAGCCTCCCGGGCATGGAAAAAAGCATTTTGAAGCTTTCTGAGCTAAGTACAACAGCGAGGGGATCAGCTGTGCTCCACGATTTAGATTAGCTAGAAAGCAAGAAATTCAATGATTTTTCTGCTTTCTTGCTCATCTAAATTGTGCGGCACAGCTGATTGTCACCCAGTTGATAGTCAGAAATACCAGTTCAAGCAAACCGGTAGCATTTCTTTTACTACCGGTTCAGGTGAACCGGGCCAAACCGATAGCATTTCACCTCTGCAATGGTCCTCTCTATCAGAATGTGGACCAATGGTTTGAAAGAGGGGTAAAGGAGGCCATCTGTGTTAAAACTAAACAACCCCCTCTCAACAGAGAAGGAGGGATAAGACACCACATATTTCCTTATTTCCTGTTGTTAACACAGTCCTTTTAGCAGTTCCAAGAATGTTCCACACCCATTTGCTGTCTAATTCAGGTGATTCTGAGGGCATAACCCTCAAGTGACCTCAATGGCTCTCAGAGAGAGTGTAAATGACCAGATGACTGCCAAGAAATACAATCCCTTCATCCTCCACCTACCATTCTTCCAGAACCAATGAAGCTTCTTAGATGAGAAGCAAAATGTCTTCAAGGGGAAAAAAAAAGAAAGTCCAGTTGCCTTTAGAGAAAGTACCTTTGACACATTTCAACTAACACATATTTCTTCTAAATGAAAATGCAATACATTATGAGTACGTGAAGACACCTTCTCAATTGATGGGAGCTAAAATTGGCACTTTGTCTACCGCCCCGTTTTGTTCGCCTAGAACCCCATCAATTTTAATTGTCCTAAGTGAAGAATAGTTAGAGAACAAGTGAGGAACTTAAGGATTGGGCTGTTCCAAATCCTGTTTTCTACGACACTTAGAAGAATTCTCAGATACAGATAATTTTAATTAACAGCTTGTCCATTAATAGAAACCACAAAGTTGAGATTGTTCAGGGTATATGGGGGGTGGGGTTTGAAGGGGAGTGAGAATTAGTCCACGGATAATAACAAAGTTGATGCCTCAAAATACCCAGAGGCAATGCAATTTCATTGTTATACAGAAGAAAAGAGTCAAATATGTATTTTCCAAATGTTCTCTTCGTAGTCCCAATGGAGTGAAAATAGGGCGTGGGTGGGGGAGGAGAGAGAAAGGAGGAAACCATTCATTCATTCATAACAAAACCTAGAGATCCACTAATGAGGAATTGTCTGAGCAGATGCCAGCAAGCCTGAAGCACCAAGTAGAGGATAGTGATCTCATGGAGGCGTGCTCTTGAAACTGGAAGGCATCTCCCATTCCTTGGCTGCCGTCAGCACCCGGCTGAACGTTTGGCATTACAGTTGTGGATGGATGCTTCCCACCTGTCCAGTTCGCTGGATCCTCATCACTTACGCAGGCCTAGGAAGAAGGGTGGACACAAAGAGTTTAGAGAAGATGGAGGGGACCCCAGAGTGGCTCGCTTTGCCACTGTTCAAGAAATGTTAAGGCAACATCATAATCTCCTGGAAGTACTTAACATGTGCCAATGATGTGTAAAGATATGGGAAGGTGGTTTTGGGAGGCAGGAGGAAGAGCTGCAGAGATGGTATTCAGCAGGTTCTGAGCAGTTCTGGAGAACCGGTAGCGGAAATTTTGAATAGTTTGGAGAACCGGCAAATACCACCCCTGACTGTCCCTGCCAACCCCATCTCTTCTCTGCCTCCCGAGTCCCAGCTGATCAGCTGGCTCTTCTTTGGTTGCCCTGCACAGGAGAACGGAGCTGGAAAGCAGGTTATTGGGGTGGGGAAGATATGGGATTTGGCAATAACCTTCCCCCAGGGGTGGGGAGGGAATGGAGATTTTACAGTATCCTTCCTCTGCCATGCCCACCAAGCCACACCCACAGAACCGGTAGGAAAAAAAAAATTGGATCCCACTACTGCAAGGCACATATCAAACAAGCGGCAGCTAAACCCGCCGAAGGAAGGAGACCATGGCGAATGTCTCAGAAGGGACCCTCCCTAATGTCTTGGACTGTAAAGATGAGAAAGGGGAGGGGGAGAAACACACTTTCAGACTTGCAAGGCTCCCGCCGGTCTTGTGAGGCAGTCCAGATAAAAAGCATTTGAAATCCAGAAGTACTAAGTCTAAATTTATTGTAACGTCACCTTAACAGAATCTTGCAGATTCTAAATATATACCGTATTTGCCGGCGTATAAGACGACTTTTTTGCCCTGAAAAACATGCCTCCAAGTGGGGGGGTCGTCTTATACGCCGGGAGGACTCCGACTCCCACTTCGAGCTTGAGTTGCAGCCGGGAGGGAGGCTGGGGGGGAGCGGTGTGTGTGTGTGTGTGTGTGTGTGTGGCGGGTGTCACTCGCCACGCGCTGCGCAACCTTTCCCCCTCTTCCTTCCTTAGCGGTGTGGGGAGGAGAGGATTCGAAGATCCTCACGTGCAGCGTACTTTTCTTTTTCTTTTTTTCTTTTTGCACGCAGGTTTTGCATGCGGGCGGCTGTAGGTTAAGGATGGGGGAGCCCCGGGTGGGTTATCAGGTTTTACGGTGCTTCCAACATGTGCGAACGGTGGGAGAGCGGGGAAGAGAGCGAGCGAGCGCCCGCTGTGTGAAATCCTGCCGTCAAAGCAACACTGGGGAGGCAGGGTATAAATTTACCAGGTTAATGTAGCAATGGTGATTAATGCCCAGAACATTGTTTGCGGGTATTGGGGTGTGTGTGTGTGTGTGTGTGTGGTGGTGGTGAGGAGAGGTTGTCCTTTGAATGCGGAAAAGTAGGTGTGACCTTGTGTAGGAAAATAAAGAGATCCTTTTTAGCGTGTTTGGCTTCTTTGCCTCCCCTCGTTCGTTTTGACGTGGAGATAATGGCCTTCGGGCGGGAGGGGAAGAAAACGGTAGCTGGATCATTTCAAATTTCACTTACTCTCCTGCCTCACTTCAATATGTCTGAGCGACTCCAGATACTGGAAGACTTTTTGAATGAAAGTGTTACCTCCATTTTTTTTTTTAAAGAGGGCCACTTGGGGAAAAAGAAAGATTCTAAGGAATTCCTTGTTTCTTGATTAAAGAGAAGGCATTGAATATACTGTTCCTTGGCAGCCTTTTCAGTGTCCGGGTTTTTGGTGTGTGTGTGTGTGTGAGAGAGAGAGAGAGAGAGAGAGAGAGAGAGATCAGCTGTATTGAGAAGAGAACGTTTCCTGTGTTCTCATTTTATTTACAACATATTTTACGCTTAATGGTAAGCAATGAAAAATATTTTTAAAACTCATTTCTAAACTCCATAGCTATTTGCATATTCTTGGTTCAAAATTGGATTAGCTCATTTCAAAATTGTCCAAAGCAGAAAAGTGCGTCAAAAAAAAAAAAAGTGCAAAAGTGGAAGGTGTGTGGAAGAGGGGGTAGTCTTATACGGCGAGTATATAACAAACTCTATATTTTGAGTGGAAATGTTGGGGGTCGTCTTATACGCCCAGTCGTCTTATACGCCGGCAAATACGGTATATATATATCTCTAACAGAATAACAGACTTGGGAGGGATTTTCGAGGTCTTCTGGTCCAACCCCCTGCTCAAATGGGGGAACCCCATATCGTCCCAAACAAATGGCTGTCCAGTCTCTTCTTGAAAACCTCCAGTGAAGGAGCACCCACAACTTCTGGAGACAAGCCATTCCACTGGTTAATTGTTCTCATTTTGGGGAAATTTCTGCTTAGTTCCAGGCTGGTCCTCTCCTTGATTGGTTTTCATCCATGGCTTCTTTTCCTTCCTTCTGGTGCTTTGGAGAATAGGTTGACCCCCCCACCCCCCAATCTTCTTTGTGGCAGCCCCTGAGATATTGGAATGCCAGCAAGCCTGAAACACCAAGTAGAGGATAGTGATTCCATGGAGGCATGCTCTTTAAAGTGGAAGTAGAACAATCAGTGGAACAACTTTCCTCCAGAATTTGTGAATACTCCAACACTGGAAGCTTCAAAGAAGAGATTGGACAACCATTTGTCTAAAATGATATAAGGTTTCCTGCCTAAACAGGGAGTTGGACTAGAAGACCTCCAAGGTCCCTTCCAACTCTGTAATTCTGTTCTGTTCTGTTCCTATTCCTATTATTCCTATTATTTCTTATTCTATTCTACTCTGTTCTGTTCTGTTCTATTTTCTACTCTGCAATTTGTCAGTTCAAATCTCACCAGGCTCAAGGTTGACTCAGCCTTCCATCCTTCCGAGGTGGGTAAAATGAGGACCCAGATTATTGTGGGCAATATGCTGACTCTGTAAAATGCTTAGAGAGGGCTTGTAAAGCACCGTAAAGCGGTATATAAGCAGTGCTACTGCTATTAGTATTCGATTCTATTTGATTCTATTCTAATTTCTGCTGAGTTTTGCAACCATGAAGTCACTTCTTTGTGAAAATCCAAAGATCCATCCAGGATTAGTGATTCTCTCTCTCTCTCTCTCTCTCTCTCTCTCTCTCTCTCTCTCTCTCTCTCCTCTTCCACTTCTTCATTTTGCAGCACCCCCTAAGAGACCGTCAGACATGCTAGAAAGAATTGTGCTATACTAAAGTAATCATAATAATACGTGCAAGGGAATTATTCACCGGAAACCTGCAAGCATTAGAGGAGAGAAAATACGCTCACAATGGCTGCCGGTCAGTTTGCTGAGTGAAGAATCCCTGCGGTTTTCCAGGGCAGGTTTTGCGATCGGCAGCCCATCTGCTATATGCTGCACTCTGTGTTCCCCACAGAAGGAAATCACTCAATGTCAAACCCACCGCTCCTTATAATGCTCGACTCTCTTGGTTGCGTCAGTGAGCGATGCCTACATGCCAGCCACCGTGCCTTGAGAAGGCATTTTTATAGAGTTCTTTTTACCACCTTGCTTGGGGCTTATATGTTTCTAGGATGTAAGCATTACTCTGGGTGGCAGGGATTATTAATCACCAATATTTGTATGCTATCTTGCTTACAAAATGATTGGCCATCTTCCTTTCCCCTCTCCCCCCGGATCCTTAAGCCCATCTTTTCTTTCTGCTTTGGCCTTGAGCTTCTTTCCTCTGGATTAGTAAATCAAGCAGCTTTGCCATGGCTCCCACAGAGGCAGTCATGTATCCCCACTTTGCAAAAACCCACCGCATTAAAAAGAAAATCAATATTTAATCTCTGGCTGCATCCATCCAAATGAGGAGCAATTTGGAAGGTATTCAATCCTGAAATTCAAAGAGTATTTATCTCCTTTTCCCCTTCTCTAGGGAAGAGATGTCAAACTCAAGGCCTGCGAGCCGAATCCGGCCCATGTAGTGCTTAGATTTGGTCCATGGGGCCACCCTGGAAACAGCAAAGGACCGGCCCGAGGTGCCTCTGCCAGTGAAAATGGAGCTCGGGACTCCAGCCTGTTCCCCAGCCTGAGATACCTCATGTGCATTTAAAGACCTGCGCATTCAATTAACAAATGCATTGGGGAAAGCAGGGAGTGATCACGTTCATTTAACATGATTCAATCAAATGAATCATCAGATTACAAATGTAATTGGCAGGCTCTATTACATTTATAAATGGAGGATTACCTGTATAATGAGAGTGAATGAGTGTCTCAGGGAAGTCCTGCCTTAGCACCACACAAGTCCCATGTCACGCCCACCCTGCCCACGCCCTCCCAGTCACATGACCACCAGCCATGCCTACTCAGCTGGTCATTAGAGCAGAGAACCAGTTGTTACATTATTTGAATCCCACCACTGCTTGGGAAGGCTGTGCGTGGCCTACCTGAGCTCCGTTTCCAGCTGCCACAACCTCCTGCAACCCTCGAACAGTGAAAACGTGCACGGCCCTCCCAAGCTCTGTTTCCGCTAGCAGGGCGCTCGGGCTGCCACAGGTGCCCTGACACAAATGATGTTGAGCTGGCCATGCCCCCCTGGCCACACCTCCCCCCAAGATCAAACACAATCCTGATGTGGCCTTCAATGAAATTGTTTGACACCCCTACTCTAGGGTAAACCAATGTTTGAGCAAGCAAAGGCCTCTGAATGGGTCCTATGACTTCACCAGATATGACCCAGCTTAAAATTTGGGGTCTATAGGTAAATTACTTCTATTCCCATTCCCTAAAGGAAGGAATTTAATGTTTAGTTTGAATTTAATATATTTATGTTTGAATGTACCATATAAATACACTTTTAGGACTGCGAGCCGCCCAACATTACCTTGATTTCTTTGCCTACCTGATTTCCAGCTCCCTTTCTCCATCGCATTTCTCACCGTCGTGTGCAGGGAAACAAGTTTGTGGGACTAAAGAAAAAAGTTCAGTCGATCAATTCCAACTTCGCGTTATCTTTTTTTTTTTTTTTCCGGGAGAAGTTGGATTTGATTGATGGAACTTTTTTTTAGTCCCACAAACTTTTATTTCCCTGCACGCAATGGCGAGAAATGTGACAGAGAAATGCAACAGAGCTGGAAATCGGGCAGGCAAAGAAATGCTTGGGGGAAGTGACGACATCTGGGCACCAGGTTCTGAAATCAGCCCATCTTTCTCTAACAGCTGCCCAGGCCCATCAGAGGGAAGGCCGGCATCTACCGGAACTTAAACACAGCAGCATTCAAGCTCAATCTGGGAAGGGTCAGATGGCATGGGCACTGCAGGCAGGATATGCCCGCTCACTTCAGCACTCTTCCTGACCCTCTGACGCTCCACTGGGGCTTTGGCCAGGGTTGCTGCCTGAGACAGTTTTCTCCTGAGTGACGAGATCAAAGGTTTCCGTCACTCCTCTCTTGGACTTTTGGGGAGGGCTGTTCCCCCTCTGCCTGGAAGGAAATTTAATGAAAACCAAACGTGTTCCGGAAAACACAACTTTTCCGCAACGCGCCTAACCGATTTGCAGAACTCGACAAAAAATTAGGTACTGGTTCTGCTGAACCGATGTGAACCAGCTGAATCCCACCAATGCTTAGGTCTCCCCAACCGATGGCCAACTGCAGAGACTTTGAGGAAACCTGCAGGCATGACCCACTGCTTCCCTCCTGCCAATAGGAGGAGGCGAGGGGTACGAAGGGACCCCAAAACTTCACAAAGCAATGTGGGGGAAGTCTCCTTTTGCAGCATGAATGTGTTTCCAGGCTGGACAAATGTGATGAGACAGCCCGAAATGTGCTGCTGTGTTTCCAGCCCATGCACTGAAGATCTTCCCTCTGATGGCTTTGACCAAAGCCATAGCGAATCCTGCAGCCAGCAAACCTGGAAGCCACTTCTGGCCAGAGGAAAATGTCTTCTGCCCTTCTTCAGAGCTATCAGTGGCCACCTGAAGGGCAGCACTGAGGTGAACATTGGGGGAAGCCAATTAGACTCCCTCCCACGCTGTGCATCTCGCCATGGAAGCAGACTCTGTCTTCCTACCCAAGTTTCTTATGAAACAGGGAGCTTCAGATCCATACAGCATCGGGATGTTTTTCCCAAGGGTTACTATTGGTTTCTGTTTTAAAAAATGATCTTCTCAGATCCAGCACTTAGGAAGGAGTGCTGTTTTTGTAACCAGAGTCCACAACTACTATCCAAGAACCTTTCTAGTACCTGCTTTCCTTTCTCCCTCCCCCCTTCCTTCCCTGTCTTCCCTTCCTTTTTTCCTCTTCCCTTCCTTTTTCCCCTTTCAATTTCAATTCAATGTGTGGAGTGTGAGGGGTGTGTGTTTGTGTTTATTTTCATAGTCAAAAATTGTACATTGAAGATAGTATTTAATGTCATTGTATGGTTGTACGATGTGCGATGACAATAAAGTAAAGTAAACCAAACTAAACCTTCCTTCCTTCCTTCCTGCCTCCCCTCCCTCCTCCCCTCTCCCTCCCTTCTCCTTTCCTTTCCTTTTCTCCCTTTCCCCTTCTTTTCCTTTCCATTCTTTTTTCTTTCTTTCTCCAAATCCTACATCGCTTGAGCTCTGTCAAATTAGCTCAGCCTGTTCCTCCTTTCTCGCATTAAGCGCAGTGCCTAGAGAATGCAACAGGAATGCAGTTCAAGTGCCAAACGGCTGGCAGGCTGGCTTTGCATTCCACCCAGCTAATTCAAAAGGGCGCAGCTGGGTTACAGCAATATCCCACATTTCCCCTCGTTTATTTGTTAATCAAATTGGTTTGCCACCCACCCACCTTGCCACAAGGCATCTCTTCCTGACATGCTATATTCTAAATTTTGCCCAAGTGCATTTGCAGAAGCAGAAGTTACCCCAGCAGCATCAATAGGGTCCCTGGAAATTTGGATGATGATTCCTCTCTTCTTATATACTGTTTTGCAAAGTGAGCAAACAACGTGATGAATTGTACTTTTGCCTACTTTTTTTTCTTTGTTTCAGTATTCTAGACATATTTTTTATTTATTAGATTTTTATCCTGCCTTTATTACTTTATAAGTAATACTCTTCCTTCTCCTGTTTTCCCCACAACAACCCTGTGAGGTAGGTTGAGCTGGGAATGAATGACTGTCCCAAAAATCACCCAGTTAACTTTCATAGCTAAGGTGGGAACTAGAACTGCCTTTCTCCTGGTGATTGGTGCAAAGTCACCCGGCCAGCTCTCATATCTAAGGCAGCACTAGTACTCACCGTCTCCTGGTTTTTAGACCAGCACATTCAGTGCTACACTGCTCTTTATCTTCTATACATTATGCATCTCAGTAACCACATTCTTGCCCTGCATCCCAAGCTATAACCATAATTTACTGTTTTTGTAAAATTTCTTTATTAACCATCATTTCAGCCGTTTATAAGTGAGAGAATCTATGGAGCCTGCTAAATGTTTCCTTTAACCAGTTTTATGTTGGTAAGGCAAAATAAAAATGAATCTTGCAAGCTTTTTCTCAAGTGCAACACCGAATGAATGGTTAGAATCATAGACTGGGAAGAATCGAATCCAATCCCTTGGTCTGTGCAGGATTTTCATAGTCAGAAAAAATGGCAAATCCGATGAAATTAGTTGGGGAATCTTTGTGAGCCTAAGATTCAGAGGTGGCCTCAGGTGGAAGACAAGATGGCGGCTACAAGGGTCAGTCCAAGCTCTTCTTATTTAAAAATGTGTGTGTGTGTGTGTGTGAGAGAGAGAGAGAGAGAGAGGGAGGGAGGGAGGGAGGGAGAGGGAGAGAGAGGGGGAGGGAGAGAGATAGGTGATAGATAGGCAGGTAGGCAGGTAGGCAGGTAGATACATGATAGATAGATAGATAGATAGATAGATAGATAGATAGATAGATAGATGATAGATAGATAGATAGGAGATAGATAGGCAGGTAGGTAGTTAGGTAGATGGGTAGATAGATACATGATAGCTAGATAGGAGATAGATAGATAGATAGATAGATAGATAGATAGATAGATAGATAGATAGATAGATAGATAAATAGATAGATAGAGATAGGCAGGCAGGTAGGCAGATAGGTGATAGATTGATATGGATAAGTAGACAGACAGACAGACAAACAGACACAGATACATAGACAGGCATATATAGACAGACAGACAGATTTAGAAACACAGACATCTAGACAGATCCAAGTTCTACCCATTTTCTGTGGGCAGTGTATCTTTGTGGAACTTGGATGGTGTACCCTTGTGGAAGCCATTTTGACTTTAAAAAAAAAAATCACATCCTGCAGTTACCCCTAATAAAATTCTTTGATTATTTCAAGAATCACCAAGGAAAGAGCCTTGGAGCCTCGCTACAGCATACTTACAGGTACGTCTGCTTGAACAAAAGATTGGAAGGCTTTTCATTAACATGGTAGAGAGGGAATGGGTCAAATCCACCAATGAAATCAACTGAAAGAAAAAAGAATCCACAACACAAGCAATAACAATGGCACAATTGAAACACAATGAAAGGAAGGGGGGGGGAGAGCACGTAAGAGGATGCAAAGAGGCAGGCGTAAAACACAAAAGAAAAGGCAAACAAAGGTGCAAAATAAAAGGGCATGAACTCATCCAAGCAGGCAACAGCCCCGTTGATTTCTACAGGAGAATTAAACACAGGCTTAATTGTTCCATGTTTTTTATCATTTTGGACATGATAGCGCTAGGAAATTCCCCAAATTGTATGCAAACAAGCAATGCCCGATTCTATAAAATGAAACCCTGCAGATATAGACTTTAGCCATAGGATGCTACCCAAGCTGTTTAATTAATAGAATAACAGATAATAATTAACAGAGTTGGAGGATTAGGGACCATGGGACCTTGGAGGCTTTCTAGTCCAACCCCCTTCTCAAGCAGGAAAAGCTATACTATTTCAGACAAACGGTTATTCTGCAACCATCATAAATATGATCCAGTCGCTGAGTGTCCAAATTTTGATCATGTGATCCTGGCAATGTTGCAATGGTTGTAAGTGTAAAAAACGTTCATAAATCACTTTTTTTCAGAATAACAGAGTTGGATTACAGATTAACAGAGTTGAAAGGGACCTTGTAGATCATCTAGTCCAACCTCCTACCCAAGCAGGAGACCCTACATTGTTTCTGACAGATGGCAGTCCAGTCTCTTCTTGAAAGCTTCTAGTGATGAAGCTCCCACAACTTCCAAAGGCAACTTCTGTTCCATGGGTTGATTGTTCTCACTGTCAGAAAGTTTCTCCTTATTTCTAGGTTGAATCTCTCCTTGATCCGTTTCCATCCATTATTCCTTGTCTGGCCTTCCGGGTGCTTTGGAAAATAGCTTGACCCCTTCCTCTCTGTGGCAGCCCCTCAAATATTGGAAGACTGCTATCCTGTCTCCCCCATGGTCCTTCTCTTCACTAGACTAGCCATGCCCAGTTCCTGTAACCGTTCTTCATATGTTTTAGTCTCCAGTCCCCTAATCATCCTGGTTGTTCTTCTCTGCACTTTTTCTAGAGTCTTAACATCTTTTTTTATAGTGTGGTGACCAAAACTGGATGCAGTGCTCTAGATGTGGTCTTACTAAGGCTTTATAGAGTGATATTGATACCTCACTTGATCTTGATTGTATCCCTCTCTTAATGCAATTTGGGATTGCATTGGCCATCACCCACTGTTGGCTCATATTTAATTGGTTGTCCATTAAGACACCGAGATCCCTCTTACAGTTACTGCTGTTAAGCCTGGTTTCACCCAGTTCTATGTGTGTACTTTTGGTTTTTCTTGCCTAAGTGTAAGACTTTACTTTCCTCTATGTTGAATTTCATTTTGTTAAATAGGGCCCAGTGTTCAAGTCTGACAAGATCCATCTAGATCTTGAGCTTATCTTCCCTTTGCTCAGGCATTTCAGGCAAAAGTTTATCCAATCTTTTCTTAAACCCTTCCAGTGATTGTGCATTCACAACCTCTGGAGGCAAGCACTGGTTAATTGTTCCCTGTCATGTCCCTGTCAGAGTCTGAATCTGAGGAGGAAGATGAACAGCTGACAGGGAGTGGGAGTGTGGCTCTGTTGGCTGTGGAGGAGGCTGGGGAAGGCAAAGTCCAGCTGGGCAGAGCAGGGAGAGGTAGAACAAGGGGGAGGGAGTTCAGAGGAAGACCCAGGCCCACCCTCTCTTCATCCTAGGGCATGCAGGGAGGAATGGAGATGAGAGCAATGTGGGTTGCATGGCTTATGGGGGAGGAGAGGGCCCTGATCCCCTTCATTAGCTGCAGCTGGGAACACAAGTGTATAAAAAAGGAGAGCAAATGTGAATTTATCTTGTATCGTTGTGGCTTATCTGTGTTCCTGGTGTCTTCCCAACTGTGTGAGTTTTGCCGGGCTTTCAAGTTTGAAATTCCTGCTAGAAATTACTTCAGTTTACTTCAGTTTGGTTTGTTTGGATTTTAAGTTACAGTTTGTGTGCCCCTTGTTTTGGACTGAATTTTCTACAGTCAAAGACTGCTCCTGGGAGAGTTTTTCTCCAGCCAGAAGGCAACCTGGATATTGGGAGCAAAGTTGGAGCTAATAAAGGGACTCTTATTGCTTATCTGACTGTATTGCCTTTGTGCCATGCCCCGGGTCATCACACACTGTTGTTAAGTGAATCATTCCAGTTAAGTTAGGAACACAGTTGTTAAGTAAATCTGGCTTCCCCTTGATTTTGCTTGTCAGAAGTTTGCAAAAGGGGATCACATGACCCCGGGACACTGCGACCATCATAAATATAAATCACTTGCAAAGCATCTGACTTTTGATCATGTGACCATGGGGATTATGCTGCAACGATCATAAATGTGAACAACGGTCATAAGTCACTTTTTTTCAGTGCCTAACTTTGAACAGTCACTAAAGGAAGCGTTGTAAGTCAAGGACTACCTGTACCATTTGTATGAAGGGGTATGGGGTTTTCCTGCCTGAGCAGGGGGTTGGACTAGAAGACCTCCGAGGTTCCTCCCAACTCTGTTATTCTGATCAATCCGTGCCAGTTGGAAAGCACCCAAATTTTGATCATGTGACCGTGATGAGTGCAAGAAGCAGTCGTTACTTTTTTCAGTGCCCTTGTACCTTCAACCATTGACTAAAGAAACAGTTGTAAGTCAAGGGCAATCCATATGATTGAAATAATAATAATAATAATAATAATAATAATAATAATAATAATAATAATTATTATTATTATTATTAATAATAATAATAATAATGATGATGAAATTATTATTGTTCAAATAAAGTGATGCATTATTGAAGTACTGCTCATTACTATCACAATGATTCTCAATCTTTTCTCCACCAGGGACCCCCCCTTAAATACCTTTTGTGGCCACGGATTCCCCCAAGTGTCAACTCATAAAATATTTTTCTGGTCTTTTTAGAGTTGCCAACAGAAAGGGAGGTGGGAGCAATGCAGCAGCTTGCAATACCAAAACTGCATTCCAGAAATGTTTTCAAAGATAGTAACTAGGTGACTGAAGTTTCTGCCGTGCAAAATTCTAACTGGAGACTATGATTGATGAATTTTGGCTATGGATGTGTCCCATTGGAGAATATGAATTATGATACACCCAGGGGGTGGGGGAAAACCAGGGTCAAGGGTGACAATGAATGATATGTCTCAGCGACGGCTACACCCAGACAGTGCCAGACATATTAACTCCCAATAAATCCTTTTTAAGATTTGGAATTTGATTCGAGACTCATGATTTAAATGGGGGTAACTGCTGGAATCCTGACACCAAGGCTTAAAACTGAACCAATATTTAAATCCTAACATTTCTTCAGGCCTTCGTGTATCCCCCTGTGATGACCTTAGATTTATATGGCAATTTTTCTGCAGGGGAATCAGACTCCTAAGATTCTATTATAACAGCCTGTCTTCAATAAAAGAAATTTTGGGTCCTTTGTGGAGTTGATTTTTATGGTCTGACCCATCCCTTGGGGCTGACGTCACCTGACCGGGTACCTCTCGGTCTCCCCTGCTTCGTATCCAAGGAACAATTTCAAAGAATTGCAGAGAATAAAAGCACCGCCAATTAGTTCTGGTCAGTGGAAGGCCATGTCCTTCTAGAGTTTGAAATATCAGTGGTTTTTAAGGTATTAATTATTGGGTGACTTGGCCCCTTGCAAGACGAGAGCAGAGGAAGCAGCTTGAAACTAGCTATGGATTTTCTTCATAAATCATCGCCACACCGCTGCTTTCCATTGAAGTTATTGAGAAATACAGATTATTTTTTTCCCCCTCTCCAGCTTTGCTGCCTTCTTCTCTTTCCAATTCTGCTTCCCGTCCCATGTCGTTGTCCTTCTAAAATGCCAGCCCCATGTATTAAACGGACAAGTGAACAAGAGAAAAGATGAGACAGATAAAGAGATGAGAACGGAAGAAAGAGAAAAGCTGCTTAAATGTTCTTCCTGTCTCTATCTCTATTAATTTGGAGAAGGACAACCAATAAATGAGTGATGGTGCTGGGTAAATCTCAAATTGCCTGTTCTGACCCGGCTTCCAAACGCGACAAACCCTCTGTAGTTAAATAAATGTTCCCTTTAGTAGGAGTGCCAGCAGCCCCGGCAAAAAATCTCCCCCTCTCTCACAGCAGGCTAACAAGTCTGTCTGGCGGGCATATTCATCTCCACCCCCTGCCTTTTATCCCCAAAGCTGGGGCAGCTCGCTAGCAACAGTGGCTCTTCTGTCCCAAGGATCGTCCTATAGATTTCCACTGCTCTCCTCTCCTCTGCCTTCTGCGCATCCGCGCATCAGGCACTGGACTGTTGTGGGGCCCGCCAGCTGCCAGTGGAGCACCGTGGTGGCAGACTCGGATGATGATGAGGTTGGGGAAAAATATGGGCCATTTCTGGAGGCTGGGGAAGGCTCTGATGGATGCCCAGCATTGGACACGGAGATAGAGCCAGGGCCGTCCACCATTTCCCAGCTGGAGAGGCAGCTGCCTTTGGAGCTGGGGCCTGTTCCAGATGCATGTATGCACAGAGCAGATAGGAGAGGTGAACAATGGAGGACAGGGAACTTCCGGAAGCAAAACAAATGTAGATGCTGAAGGGCCCCTCCCTGGCTGGGGAATAAATAGGAGGAAAGGGGAGTGGTTTGATTGTCACAGATAATGGTTAGCATTTCTGGAAAGTTTGCTCCTTGTGTGTTTCCTGCGACAAAGACTGCCTTGCCAGAACGGAGATTTGTCTCTTTCTCTGTATGAACTGACTTCATTTGCAGCCTCCCGGCTGGGAGCTCACAGCATTGAATTGATCATAACAGAGCTGATAAGGGCTATTGCTTCAGTTAACTTCTTGCATGACTCTGGCCTAGACTTTCTGTTGGTGAAGGCAGTTAATTCCAATGTGTAAATAAATAGGGGTTTTTCTTTACGGGAAATCTGTTCCTTACTTCTGCAAAGGCCGGGTCAGAACATGGACCCAGCTGTTCCTCCTCTTCTTCATCAGCCCCTCCAGACCTGGGCGCTGTTGACTCCCTATCTGAGGGCTGATGGACGGCTCAGATTTCACCTGTCTCTCTCTGTCTGTCTCTGTCTCTGTCTCTCTCTGTCTGTCTCTGTCTCTGTCTCTCTCTCTCTGTCTCTGTCTCTGTCTCTGTCTCTGTCTCTCTGTCTCTCTCTCTCTCTCTCTGTCTCTGTCTCTGTCTATCTCTGTCTCTGTCTCTCTCTGTCTGTCTCTGTCTCTGTCTCTCTCTGTCTGTCTCTGTCTCTGTCTCTCTCTGTCTGTCTCTGTCTCTCTCTCTCTCTCTCTCCTGCAAGCTCCATTCCCTTCCCCCCCTCCAAGCTCTCAGGTTGCCTTGATGCTGGCCCTGACTCCCATGCTTCCTCCTCTTCCTCCTGCTCCTCCTCTGATTTGACTGCTGGAGGGGTCGGTGGCTGAC
Organism: Notechis scutatus; assembly: GCF_049901735.1. Taxonomy (NCBI): domain Eukaryota; kingdom Metazoa; phylum Chordata; class Lepidosauria; order Squamata; family Elapidae; genus Notechis; species Notechis scutatus. Next base: position 9,079,948 of record NC_142011.1, on the reverse strand, counting down.
TGGCCACAACATTGCCCTTAGCAGGGATGGGCTGCTAGCGGGTTCACAGGGGTCCAGGAGAGCCCCTAACTAAGATTCTGTGCAGTTCACAAATCCCCAAATCTCACTCCTGGCTGGTCCCACCCCTCCCCTCCCAGGAATCCCCACACAGCCCATTTTGGATGCAGGTAAGTTCAAGGTGCATGCAGAGGCTTGGGGAGGGGGGAAAAATGGGCCTCCCGGAAGTTTGGAAAGGCCGGAAATGGGCCTGTTTCCAGTTTCCAAAGAGCCTCCGGAGCCCAGGGAGGGCAAAAATGCCACTCCCTCTTTGGTGCAGGAGGCCGACTAGGCCACACCTACCATGGCCACACCCACCCAGCAACCAGGGAGAGAACCCTTTGCTAAAATTTTGGAAGCCCACCCCTGGCCCTTAGGGTCCCATGAGGATACAGGTAATCCTCGACTCACAACCAAATGTCCATTGGCTAAGCAAGACAGTGAGTTTTGTTCCACTTTACAGCCTTCCTTGTCACAGTTGTTAAGTGAATCGCTGCAGTTGTGAAGTCAGTAACCCGGTTGTGAAACGAATCTGGCTTCCCCCTCGACTTTGCTTGTCAGAATGTCACAAAAGGGGATCACCTGTGACCCCTGAGACACAGCCGTCATAAATACGAACCAGTTGCCAGACATCTGGACTTGGAACACGGGACAATGGGTTAATGTTGCGATGGTCGTAAGTGTGAACAACGGGCACAAGTCCCTTTTTTCAGTGCTGTTGTAACTTTGAACGGTTACTAAAATGAACGGTTGTAAGTTGAGGACTACCTGTATGGTGTTTTTTTCTATTTTAACCTTTCACTGTACGCCACCCAGAATCCTTCTGAGGGTGACGGTTGGGTCACAAATGTGAAAAATAAATGAGAAGAAAAAAGAAAAATAAGGTTTTCTCAAAAGATTTGCCTCCCCAGGTCCAGACATGAATGTCTGAGAAATTGAGGCATCTCCTTTTCAAAAATGAATCTCTCTCTCTCTCTCTCCAACTGGCCACTAAATCATTTTAGGCATATGAAATGCGATGCAATTTGCTTGCAGAGTTTCTGGTTACCATTATTTATCTTGGCTCAGGGTGAAAACAATGCAAGCAATTAATTGAAAGCCCTGGAAATCCAGAGGTCAGCTCTGCTGCCATTTGGATCAATAAAACCCCGGTCAAGAACACTTTTTTTTTTTTAAGGCAATTCTGAAAAGTAATTGACATACTAAACCCTAATCCCAGTTTTATAATGCTCGTTCTCTGATCTGCTGGAAGAAAATATACCCACTTGAAGCTAATGCATTGTTTAGTGGAGGATTAGTGATCTAATAGCATTATCTCCTGAGCCAGCCAATATATATTTTAGGCAGCAATCCCACAGTCTCTGAGAAAGTGTCTCAGGTACAAAGTTGTTTTTTTTCTCCTCTCCCATGCGCAGAGAGTAATTCCCAACTCAGATGTAAAAATCCAAAACAAGATTTCAAGCTGGCTGACGTGGAATCTAAATCTGCTTAAATACTGACCTTCCTTCCTTTTTTCCTCCCTTCCTCCCTCCCTCCCTCAATCCCTCCCTCCCCTTCCCTCCCTCCCTCCCATCTCTTTCCTCCCTCCCTCTCCCTCCCTTCCTTTTCCTTTCTTCCTCCCTCCCTCCTCCCTCCGCTTCTCCCTTCCTCTCATCCTACTTCCTTCCTTTCCTCCCTTCCTCCCCTTCCCTCCTTGCCTTCTTTCCTCCTTTCCTTCCTCCCTCCCTCCCATCTCCTCCCTCCCTCTCTTCCTTTTCCTTCCTTCCTCCTTCCTTCCTCCACTTCTTCCTTCCTCTCATCTTCCTCCCTCCCTCCCCCTCCCCCATCTTTCTTTCTTCTTTCCTTTTTTATTATTTTCCTGATATATTCCGACATCAGACTGTTTTTTGATGCATCGTCAGATTGCGCTACTCTTCCTCCATATTCAGTCTCCTACAGTTCTTCTACCAAGGAAGGAAGGAAGGAAGGAAGGAAGGAAGGAAGGAAGGAAGGAAGGAAGGAAGGAAGGAAGGAAGGAAGGAAGGAAGGAAGGAAGGAAGGAAGGAAGGAAAGAAAGGCTGCATTTTGGTTGTTTAAATCCAACCTTGACTGTTAAAATGTTCATGTTAAAAACAGTGTTCGCTTGCCCATCTGCATAAAATCAGGGAATTCTTTGGAGAGTTTTGTGAAAGAGGGAAGAAAAAGCTTGAACTTCACCCTGATTTCTTCCTGCCCTCTTTCATTTTTTTCACTTTAGTTACCAGATTACGGTATATGATAAAGTATACTCAAGACTTAAAACATGACCCATGAGATGACACCTAAAGGCCATTCTGCTAAACAAGAACATTTTATGCAAATAATTTCCCTCCCGTATGATGTATTTTGTGGATTATCCCACCACTGGGTGCCTTTCTGTAAGCGTTTTCACTAGAGAACAACTTGTCCCAAAAGGTGCTTTTTTCAAAAGGCCACTGGACTTTGTTTTTCCTTGAAGACGTTTCGCTTCTCATCCAAGAAGCTTCCTTGGTTTCAACTGAATGGTGGAGGATGGAAGGATTTCTACTCCTTGCAGCCATCTGATCGTTAGTCCAGTTGCCTTTTGAAAAAGCACCTTTTGGGACCACCATAACCTGAATGACTGGAGAATCTCCATAGACACGGAGAACAACTGGAATATAAAAGCATTGTCCTTTTGTTTCAGTTCATTTACACTTGCCTGGAAATATCCATTGAACCAATTTGTTCCCCATTGGTAACAATATCTGTTCTCGTGTACCGACATCTTCAGCTACAGCCCACTAAACATTGAAAAGAAAGCCATTTAATCAATATACACCGATTGCAATTTGTGCCGGCAGATACTCACAACTGTCTTCTTCTTCTGTAAAGACACTGACAACGTAACAGGCGTACACAAATCCCACCAGCTGGAAAACAAAGAGAAACAGAAATGATGGATCCCTCTTGAAAAATTTTAAAATACAAACTAGATGTCAACTCATAAAACATTCCTATGCCTGTTTTAGTAGTTGCCATTAAAAAAAAGGGGGGGGGAATCTGGAAGAGCAGTGCAGCAGTTTGGAAGCAAAAATACATCCCAACCCTTATCTGTAAAAGATTGTAACTAAAATGCCAGAGATTTTGCCTGCAAATATATTTAATTGAAGAATGTGAATGAGGACACCCAGCCTGTGAATGTGCTCAATTAGAGAATCTGGTTTATGAGACACCCAGGGGGAAAACAGGGTCACAGGGGACTGTAAATGATGTAGGCCAGAATTAGCTTCATATAGGGCAGTGCCGGTATGCCGCCTCTAATAAATCCTTTGAAGGTTTTTGAAGTTTGGCTCGAGAATCATGATTTAATTTAATTGCTGGAATCCTGACACTAGACAGCTTAGTTTCTCTTCTAAGAATAGAATAGAATAGAATAGAATAGAATAGAATAGGAATAGGAATAGGAATAGGAATAGAATTCTTTTATTGGCCAAGTGTGATTGGACACACAAGGAATTTCTCTTTGTGCAAATGCTCTCAGCGTACATAAAAGAAAAGATACATTTGTCAAGAATCATCAGGTACAACACTTAATGATAGTCATAGGTTACAATAAGCAATCAAATCATTAGGAAACAGTCAATATAAATCGTAAGGATACAAGCGACAAAGTTGCAGTCATACAGTCACAAGTGGGAGAGGAGGGGCAATAAGGAGTGATGAGAAGATTAATAGTAATAGTAAGTGCAGACTTTGTAAATAGTTGGACAGTGTTGAGAGAATTATTTGTTTAGCAGAGTGATGGCGTTCGGGGGAAAACTGTCCTTGTGTCTAGTTGTTCTGGTGTGCAGTGCTCTATAGCATTGTTTTGAGGGAAGGAATTGAAGCAGTTTATGTCAGAGATGTGAGGGGTCTGTAAATATTTTCACAGCCCTCTTTTTGACTCCTGCAGTAGACAGGTCCTCGATTGAATGCAGGTTGGTAGTAATTGTTTTTTCTGCAGTCCTAATTATCCTCTGAAGTCTCTGTCTGTCTTATTGGGATGCAGAACCAAACCAGACAGTTATAGAGGTGCAGATGATAGACTCAATATTTCCTCTGTAGAACTGTATCAGCAGCTCCTTGGGCAGTTTGAGCTTTCTGAGTTGGCACAGAAAGAACATTCTTTGTTGTGCTTTTTTGATGACATTTTTGATGTTAGGTGTCCATTTTATTCATGTACTAGAACCTAGAAATTTGAAGGTCTCTACTGCTGATACTGTGTTGTCTAGTATTGTAAGAGGTGGTAGTATGGAAGGGTTTCTTCTAAAGCCTACCACCATGTCTACGGTTTTGAGCGTGTTCAGTTCCAGATTGTTCCAGTTACACCACGAGGCAAGTTGTACAACCTCCTGTCTGTACGTGGATTCGTCGTTGTCTCGAATGAGACCAATCACTGTTGCATCATCTGCAAACTTCAGTATTTTAACAGAGGGATCCTTTGAGATGCAGTCATTGATATATAGGGAGAAGAGAAGTGGAGAAAGCACACAGCGTTGTGGGGGGGGGGGGCTGTGCTGATTGTACAGGTATCAATTGTGAGTCTGTCTAGCTTCACCTAAGATGGCTTGTTGCTGAGCTGTTTCTTCTAAGATTCTTCATTATTGACCTGTTTCTTCTTCTTTGAGTACATCTTTGTTGCTGTTCAGTAGGTAAGTTGAGTCCGACTCGTCATGGCCCCATGGCCCCCAGCATGCCAGCCTCTCCCTGCTTCCTCCACTATCTCCCAAGTTTGTCCAAATTCACATCCATTGCCATCTAACCATCTCATCCTCTGCAGCCTTCTTCTTCTCCTTTTGCCCTCCATCTTTCCCTATAATGACCACACCTCCAGCCCTGATTAAATTTTAGTGGGCTAAAATTGCTAAATTTATTGTCCATGTATCAGGAGAACAATTTTATCGATTATATGAAGACGATTCGGGGACTGGAGGTTAAAACATACGAAGAACGGTTGCAGGAATAGGGTATGTCTGGTTTCACGAAAAGAAGGACTAGAGGTGACTTGATGGCAGTCTTCCAATATTTGAGGAGCTGTGTCAGCATTCAAAGTAACAACCTCCAAAGAAAGAGACTCTGAGAATATCATCTTCCCAAAGATCCACTTTATTAGCAATACCATATTGGCACATCTGGGGAAACCCCAAAACTGAGAGTTCCAGGTTTTCGGTCACCCAAAGAAAACCCCAAATCCAACCCCTGCATCCAACATCCACCACATTGCCCAATCCTCACTTTGTTCCAACTGGAGACTACCCCAAGTCACTCCCCTCCAGGTGCAGGGTAACATGTCCTTGACTTTCTGAGAAAGGAACGTTGTTGTGGCTAATCTTCCACCGCTCCTTGAAATCTCCCTACCCAAATTCCCAGGCATGGAATGTGGCAGCCCAGAAGCCTCAAAGAAAAAATGGCTTCCAAGGTGACAGGCTGCCACAAAGAAGAGCGGGGTCAACCTATTCTCCAAAGCTCCTGAAGGCAGGACAAGAAGCAACAGATGAAAACTCATCAAGGAGAGAAGGACTAAGGAGAAATTTCCTGACAGTGAGAACAAATAACCAGTGGAATGACTTGCCTCCAGAAGTTGTGGCTGCTCCAACAATGGAGATTTTTAAGAAGAGCAATTATTTGTCTGAAATGATATAGGGTTTCCTGCTTCAGAACAGGGTTGGACTAGAAGACCTCCAAGGCCCGTTCCAAGTCTTCTTTGCTTGAACTACTGACAAAACATACAAGGGCAGCAACTGATGGATGGATTCTGTAGCAACCAATCAGCATTGAGTCTTAGCAACCTCATGAGTAGATCTTCTGTCTCTCTCCAATCAGACTATTCAGATCTTCCAATGAAGTGTACCCATCAGTGCTGTCACTGACTCCATCTACCTTGCTTAAATCAGTCATCCTTGTCTTCTCTTTCCTTCCATCTTTTTCAGCATGATAGATTTATCCAGGAAATTGGGTGGAGGGTGTTGCATACTTCCAAAATACGTTAATTTGAATGTGATCTTTTGTAAATCAAAGAGACAATTCTGAAGCGATTTGTTCAAGGACCCATCAAAAAAAATAGGCTCCTTCCTATTAATTTTTAACTTTATTTTATTTCCTACCTTTATTCTTTTTTTATAAATAATTCAAAGCGGCGAACATACCTAATACTTCCTCCTCCGCCTGTTTCCCCCACCACAGCCACCCTCTGAGGTGGGTTGGGCTGAGAGAAGTGACTGGTCCAAAATCACTCAGCTGTTTTTCACGCTTAAGATGGCACTAGAGCTCTTGCTGTTTGGCCCAGAGGTGATATTCAGCCTGGTTCTGACCAGTTCTGGAGAACCGGTAGCGGACATTTTGAGTAGTTCAGAGAACCGGCAAATCTCACCTCTGACTGGCTCCGCCCCCATCTATTCTCTGCCTCCCAAGTCCCAGCTATTCGGCTGGGGTCTTCTTTTGTCGCCCTGCACAGGAGAACGGAGCTGGAAAGCAGGTTAGTGGGGCGGGGAGGGAATGGAGATTTTACAGTATCCTTCCCCTGCCACGCCCACCAAGCCACGCCACGCCCACCAAGCCACACCCACAGAACCGATAGTTTAAAAAAAAATTGAATCCCACCACTGGTTTGGTCTAAAGTCAAAGATCTGCCTTGTCAGAAGGCTGCAAAAGGTGACCCCTGGGACATTGTAACTGTCATAAATATGAATCAGATGCCAAGCTTCTAATTTTGATGATGTGACCACGGGGGATGCTGCAACGGTCATAAGTGTAAAAAAAAGGTCATAAGTCCCTTTTTTCCAGTGCGGCTGTAACTTTGAATGGTTACGGAATGAACCATTGCATGTCAAGGATGATCTGGAATGATTTTCTCTCCTCTTCCAAGTGCCCACCAGGAAGTATGCGGCTCTCCCTCTTGTTTGCCACTCTAAATCTAATGCTAGAAAATCCATCGGGTGCATTAGCTTCCTTTTCTTTTTCCCTTTTATTGCAAAAAAAAAAAAAAAAACCGTTTAAAAAAAATCATCCCACTTCTTTCCAGGAAGGACCTCGCTGCATTCCATTAGTTCCCTCTTGCAATCCTTATTATACCTTGTCTTTTCCGTGCCTAGGTGATGTATGCTTCTCCTTTATTCAAAATGAATGACCCCATTTTCTAGAGTTCTCTCGTCCATCATACTGTCCTCCTGCGGTGTGAGTAATTGTGAAGCTTCTAATTCTTAATTAAAGTGGATTGAGTGCACTGTGGAAATAAATAATAAGGCATAATGGTAGCCTTTAAAAAAAAAAGAAAAGTTAGCCTCCCACTTGAAAGGTTGGGGCCAGGAAGATTGGGACTGAGATTCTCCTTGTGTCAGAAATGGACAGCAGTCCAGAGACCAGGATTATGGGCTTTGAAAAGGCTACAGATGGATTGCTTTGGTTATCTTTTGATGGTATGAGTAATACAGTAACATCAAGATTGATCTTTATAACACAAAGCGCTAAAGGGCTAAAGTATATTGTGAATGGTTGCGGGAATGAGATAGAACTTGTTTAATGCAGAGAAGGATTTGAGGTGACATGTTAGCAGTCTTCCCATATTTGAGGGGCTGTCACAGAGAGGAGGGGGTTCACCTATTCTCCAAAGCACCTGAAAGCAGGACAAGAATAATAGGTGGAAGGTCATTAAAGGGGAATCCAACCTGGAACTAAGGAGAAATTTCCTGATACCAAAAACAATTAATCAGTGGAACTTGGACTTGCCTCCAGAAGTTGTAAATGCTCCAACTCTGGAAGGTTTTAAGAAGAGATTGGACAGCCATTTGTCTGAAGTGGTATATAGGGTTTCCTGCCTAAGCAGGGGGTTGGACTAGAAGACCTCCAAGGCCCTTTCCAACTCTGTCATTCTGTCACCTTGGCTTGCTCCCAGAAATGGTGGGTCACTGGAGGTTTTTAAGAAGAGACTGCATAGCCATTTGTCCTGAATGGTATAACACCAGGGGTGTTAAACTCAAGGCCTGGGGGGGTGGACAGATCCATGAGGTACTTAGATCTGGCCCATGGGGTCACCTTGGAAATAGTGAAGGACTCACCCACGGTGCTTCTGCCAGTGAAAATGGGCTCCCGAGCTCCGTTTGTCACTGGCAAAAGGTTGTAGGAGGCCACGATAGCTGAAAACGGAGCTCGGGAGCCCATTTTAGCTGACAGAGTGCTTGGGCCATCACAGGCACCCCCGACACGAGTGACATCAAGCTGGCCACATCCACCCTGGCTACACCCACCCCGCCCCCTCAAGGTCAAACACAACCCTGATGCGGCCCTCAATGAAATCAAGTTTGACACCCCTGCTCTAATAACGAAAGTCAAGGAGCACAGTGAAAAAATAGGACTACGATTAAACATAAAAGGCCAAATTAAGGACAACAGGAATAGCAACCAGCCTTCAGATTGTCAATGAAGATACTGAAGTGGAAGGTAACTTCTGTCTTTTAGGAAGAACCTTCAACAATGAAGGCATAAGCCAGTAGAAATGCATCACAGACTAATAACAGCTGTAGAGGAGCCATGAAGTCCTTGGAAAAGACATTCAGATCTTGTCAGGAGTGTAGATTCACTAAGATCAAAATCGCGCAGGCAACATTGCAATCTCTGCAACAGACAATGGAAGTAAAAGTTGGACTTTGAAGAAGCAGAAAAAAGTATTGATGCTTTTGAACTGGGGTGATGAAGAAGACTAAAACAGGGATCTCCAATCTTAGCTTATGACTTGTGGACTTCAACTCCCAGAATTCCTCAGCCAGCTTTGCTGAAGTCCACAACTCGTAAAGTTGGAGAACCTTAATAGACTAGAAGACTAAAGAAATGTTTTTAGAAGAAGACTCCTAAAAATGCCATGGATAGCTGAGAAAACATACAGATGGACACCAATAGAATACAGTTGTCAGGATTCCGGCAGTTACTCCAATTAAATCATGAGCCTCGAGCCACACTCCCAAAAGGTCATCTTCAAGAAGTGAGGGGAGCCGAATGTCAACTCATAAAACATTTTGTATACATGTTTTATAGTTGACAACAGAAAGAAGCGGGGGAGTTTCAAAGAGCAGGTGGCAGTGTGGAATCGAAATTACATTCCATTCATATTTCTTCAAACACGGATTAGATGACTGAAACTTCTGCCATGCAAAAATCTAATTGGAGAGCACAATTGATGATTCTTGGCTATGGATGTTTTTCGTTGGATGATACACCCAGAGGGGTCGGGTGGGGGGGGGGAAGCAGGATCAAGGGTGACAGTGAATTATGTATCTCAGAGCTGGCTATGCCCAGGTAAATGCTGGACATAGAATGTTACCTTCAAATAATTTTTTTTTTAGTTTTGGGAGTGTGGCTCAAGGCTCATGATTTAATTGGGGTAACTGCCGGAATCCTTACAGTTGACAACAGTAGTCCTTGACATGCAACAGTTCATTTGGCGACTGTTCAAAGTTACGACACTGAAAAAATTGACATGAGCATTTTTCACACCTATGAGCTTTTCAGCACCCCCCCTAAGTCACATGATCAAAATTCAGACCCTTGGCAACTGACTCATACTTATGACAGTTGCCGTGTCCTGGGGGTCAGGTGATCCCCTTTTGCAATCTTCTGACCAGCAAAGTCAATGGGGTGAAGCCAGATTCACTTCACAACCAGCTTAATAACTTAACAACCACAGAGATTCACTTATCGACTGTGGCAAGAAAGGTGGTAAAATGGGGCAAAATCCACTTCACCGATGTTTCACTTAGCAACAGAAATGTTGTGCTCAATAATGGTCATAAGTCGAAGACTACCTGTATTTGTAGCTCAGGGTTGAACTGTGGGGTCCTTGGATCTCTCTGAGCCTGGTGGTTTTCTTGTAGATGTTTCATTACCCAACTAGGTAACATCATGAGTGCAAGTAAGGAAGTAAGGTTTGCTCTATTTTATCTACTAGTGGCTTGCTTTAGCAGTGTTGGTGGGAATGTACTTGGTGGTTCTTTGATTGGGCTGTTATTTACTGTTAACTAGTAGTAGTAATAATAGCACTAATGATGTTACCTAGTTTGGTAATGAAATGTCTGCAAGAAAACCACCAAGCTCAGAGAGATCCAAGGACCCAACAGTCTTCCTCCTCCTCTCTTCCTTTTCCCTTCCTCCTCCTCTTCCACCTCTCTTCTTCCCCCCCTTCCCTCCCTCCCTTCTAGCATTACTAGGAGCTTCTTGTGGCACAGTGGTTAGAGTTAAGTACTGCAAGCTACTTCTGCAGCCAGCTGCCTACAATTTGGCAATTCAAATCCCACCAGGCTCAAGGTTGACTCAGCCTTCCCTCCTTCCAAGGTGGGTAAAATGAGGGCCCAGATTGTTGGGGGCGAATATGCTGACTCTGTAAACCGCTTAAGCACCGCTTAAAGGGCTGTAAAGCACTGTGAAACCGTATATGTCTAAGTGCTATGGCTATTGCTATTACCTAGTTTGGTAATGAAAACCACCAAGCTCAGAGAGCAGCAAGGACCCCACAAACAGATGGATCGTAGAACAAATCAACTGAGGGCCGAAAAGAAGAGGGTGACCAGATACAAGGTCAATGGGTTTGATTACAATAGCCATGGCTACACCCTTGGAAGATCTGGATGGAAACAGATTGTTCTGAAATAAAGTATCTAGGTATACTTGAATACTCAAATACAGTTCATCAATACTCGAATACAGTTCATCAGTCTGGAACCCACATTACGTATCTGATATTAGCACAATTGAGAAAGTCCAGAAATATTTCACAAGAAGAGTTCTCCACTTCTCTACTCGTTGTAGAATACCTTATGCCACCAGACTTGAAATTCTAGAACTAGAAAACCTTGAATTACGCCGTCTTCGGTCTGATTTAAGCATGGTATATAAAATCATACATTGCAATGTCCTACCTGTCACGAATACTTCAGCTTCAACCATAACAACACAAGAGCACACAATAGATACAAACTCAAAGTTAACCGCACCAAACTTGATTGCAGGAAATACGACTTCAGCAATAGAGTGGTCAATGTCTGGAATACTCTACCGACTCTGTAGTTTCTTCCCCAAACCCCAAAAACTTTAACCTTAGACTGTCTACTATTGACCTCACCCCTTTCCTAAGAGGTCTGTGGGGCGTGCATAAAGCGCCAACGTGCCTACCGTCCCTGTCCTATTGTTTCTCTTATTCTTCTTTTATTTTTCTTATATGTACCCATTTCATGTATTCACAACTATGTATACACTTATACTTATTATCTTGTAAACAATTGGCAAATCAAATAAATAAATAAATAAATAAAAATAAATATAAATAAATAAATAAAGTATCTATGTAAGCGTCGATGCTAACTTTGTGGCTCATAATGAATTCTTCCTCAGACTTCTATTCTACACAAGATGGTCTTGAGGAAACCTCAGCATTCATCATACAAGAGGCATTTAGCATCTATAGAAAAAGAACAAATAAATAAATTGGATTTTGATAACTAATTATAAAAGCAAAGAGAGAGAACTTTCAGAATGTGTATCCTGGGATTGTTGTTTCCAGGACTGAGAAAGATTTGGGAGATAGTTGTGCAGAAAACCAACAGCAAACATTTTGGTTATCAGTGAAGAAATCCTCCATTTGCTGGAGGAAGGTTGTTACAAAGAAAATAAGATTCTATTATTATAGACAATCTCAAGTAAAGTAGTTTTAACTTCTCTGTGGAGCTGATTTTCAGGTCTGGTTTATTTCGCGGGAATGACAAATCCTGATTCAGCCTAAGTTAGCTATAAATATCAATTAGTGCTTCAAATTTGTGAGGGTATAATTCGTCTGATTTGATGGAAGGGTTGCTCTCCATGGTACTGAACCCAAGCTCTCTGATCTGCTACTTGGACTTCACACAAGTCCTGCTCCACTTGGCTCCCTCTTGGCTGAACTGCCCTGTTTGTCTGTCGGCCATCAACAGGCACATAGATATAAACAACATCTACCCATCGTTCAAAAGAGACAATCAAAACAGCCAAAAAAGAAACCAGAGACCAAAACACTTCCTCACCAGCTATCAACACTCAAGTACAGATTAATAACAAGATTAATACCCAACCAATAATCAAGAAGTAAACAATACCCCAATCAAGGAACTACCAATTCAGAAAAACCAACAGTAAACAACAGCCTAATGAAGGAACCATTCCCACCAAAACTGGCAGGGCAAACCACAAATATATAATCAGAGAGCAAACCATGCTCCCTTCTACTACTGATGAAGTTACACATTGAGGTAATGAAATGTCTGTAAGAAAACAACCAAACCCAGGGAGCACCAAAAACCTCAGTCTTGTCTGTGCTATTACTCAGAGCAGGTAAGGGTGTCCCTCTTTGACCAGAACTAAAGAAAGATCCACCAGTTATTTGAGATATTTTGTTCTGACCCAGGCTTCGTCAAACTTAATAAAACACAAACTGAATTTAAAAGTAAAACCTTTTTTAATGCGATGCTGGGAATTACTTGCATTCCCAGCCAAAACTCATTAGACACAGTTCCTCCAGATAACAGCATGCTTTTCAGTGCTGTAGAATGCTTGCCAAGAAACAGAAGTCCAATTAAAACTAATCATAAACCAACCCCAAAACCCAGAAAAAATCAACCAGAGTACAGAGTTTCACGAAGGACTCGGAGATTACTGAACTGCTTTGCTTCCTGCAAAGCTCTTCGTCATTGAGGACTGACTTTTATCCCTGATGGGAGGGGCAATCACCTCCCAGCCTTACTCCTGAGTCACTCTTTCTGTTTCAGCTGCTCTCGCCTTCTAGCAGCTCTGCACACACGCGCACTGGGAACAGGCTCCCCTTGTTCCTCTGCCTCGCTGCTGCCAGACTCCGAAGGCTCCAGAGTCAGCACCCCACTCCCAGATAGTCCTGGCCCCATCTCTGCATCGGACAAGAGTCCCGCGTCCTCTCCAGACTCCCGGACTGGTCCCCATTCTTCCCCACTGTCCGATTCCACTGCCGTCTGCATCGGCTGCCAGCAAACCACAACAAGCTCCCAGAATTCCTGAGCCATTCCTGAGTTGAAGTCCTCCAGTCCTAAAGGCGCCATCATTTTCCCACCTCTGCTTTAGAGGATGGCAACTGACATCGGTCTGCCTTTTGAAGGCTGTAATTCAAAGGTACTCAGGTGGTCCTTAACTTACACCTGGAATTCAGCCTGGAATTACACGGCAAACATAAAATGAGGCATCCCATGATTGAAGTTGAAGTTACGGCTGTTTTTTACAACGGTCGTTAAATGAACGCTGCAGTTGTTGAGCAAACATGGTGCATTTGAAGGCCATATCATAGTTGTTAAGGACATCTATTTTCCCTAATGGGGGAAATTTTTTTTGCCAGAAAGTCTTTGCCAGACTCCCTGACTGGTTCCCTTTCATCCTCACTGTCTGATACCTTTGCCATCTGCACTGGCTGCTGGCAAACCACAACATATTTCTACAAATTTTTAAGCAGCAGTTGGAGAGCTGCAGCTACTGGCACGCATGTCTTCCCCGAATTTATTCAACCGTTACACTTAACTGACTTGAGTGGATGATAAGGATACCTACCCAAACGACATAATAAACTGCCTGTGTAAAGGAACTAATCTCGAAATATTATTTTTAGTACAGGCAGTCCTCGACTTACAACAGTTTGTATAGTGACCAAAGTTACAACGGCACTGAAAAAAGTGACTTATGGCCGTCTTTCACACTTACGACGGTTGCAGCATCTCCATGGCCACGTAATTTACATTCAGATGCTTGATAACTGACTCATATTTATGAATGGTCACAGTGTCCTGGGGTCATGGGATCCCCTTTTGCGACCTTCCGACAAGCAAAGTCAATGGGGATGCCAGAGTCACCTAACAGCCATGAGACTCTAGAAAAAGTACAGAGAAGAGCAACCAGGATGATGAGGGGACTGGAGGCTAAAACATATGAAGAATGGTTGCAGGAACTGGGCCTGGCTAATCTAGTGGAGAAGGACCAGAGACATGATAGCGGTGCTTCCAATATTTGAGGGGCTGCCACAGAGAGGAACAAGGGGTCAAGCTATTTTCTAAAGCACCTGAAGGCCAGACAAGGAATAATGGATGGAAACTGAACAAGGAGAGATTCAACCTGGAAATAAGGAGAAACTTTCTGACAGTGAGAACAATCAACCCATGGAATAGAAGTTGCCTTCAGAAGTTGTGGGAGCTTCATCACTGGAGGCTTTCAAGAAGAGATTGGACTGCCATTTGTCAAAGATGGTGTAGGGTCTCTTCTTTGGGCAGGGGGTTGGACTAGATGACCTATAAGGTCCCTTCCAACTCTGTTAATCTGTAATCTAATCAGAGAAATTTTAGAGAACAATCAACCAAAAAGAACAGAAGTTGCCTTCGGAAGTTGTGGGAGCTTCATCACTGGAGGCTTTCAAGAAGAGACTGGACTGCCATTTGTCAGAAATGGGGTAGGTCTCCTGCTTGGGCGAGGGTGGTGGACTAGATGACCTATAAGGTCCCTTCCAACTCTGATTATCTGTTATCTTTTACCAACTTAACTGCAGTGTTTCACTTAACAACTGTGGCAAGAAAGGTTGCAAAATGGAGCACAACTTCACCGAACCACCGTCTTACTTAACAACAAAAATATTGGGCTCCTTTGTGGTCATAGTTCAAAAATTACCTGTCTTAGTTTAGTTTAGTATAATGCTCTACACCTAAGATGCTTTCTTAGCATCTTCTCTTTAGCCTTTATTTAAGAAATATTTACTTTGGTTGACAATGGGGCAATTTGGCTTTTTTTTACTCTGCCACTTATAAAAAATAAGTGATTTCACCTACGTGGTTTGTGGGCCAAAAATTTAACACTGTCTTTAGGCTATTGAGAAAGAGGGGGGAGGGGTGAATTTCAAGTGGTAATCAGGAAGCTAGATTTAGCTGGTTGCTTTCCAGTTTTCAGGAGGGAAAATTTGCAAATCTGGTGGACACCTGCTTACCTTGAGATTTCAAGCAATTAAGGGCTATTTAGAAGCCTGTGACAGCAAAAGGGAGTCATAAATGATAAACGCGAACAGCTGGTGCAGGAATACCATCCTCTATGGTATCAGTGACACTGCTATCCATCCATCCATGCATCCAGCAAAATATTTCCAATGGAAATTTTACTGGCCTCTTTTAACAGTGTCCTTCTGCGCCTATCGTGCTCCAACAGGGTTCAAAAATCCGCATTTTATTAGATAAACCCACTTTTTTCTGGGTTCATAAAAGATCCTGAATTGTAAGGTGGGGAAGGGAACACGCAGGACATCAGATCCCATTGTGTGCTTGGCTAATGTGTGGCTTGGTGGTTATTTAGTTAATTATTTTATCCTGCCACTTTTATCCTTCACTTCATCTGTGAAGATGAAATCACAGTCTCACAGTCTAGATGAAAGGCCTTTGGATTTCATGCCAAAGATGAAATCACAGTCTAGAACTCACAGTCTCCTGGTGATTGGCCACAAGTCACCCAACCGCTTTTCATGCCTGAGGCAGGACTAGAACTTACAGTCTCCTGGTGATTGGCCCAAAGTCACCCAGTTGGATTTCATGCCTAATACAGTACTAGAAATCATAGCTCCTGGTTTGCGTTTAGTTCCCAAAACCATTATTATTTCTTTTATTTATCAAATTTAAAACCCAAGTTATTTATCTTAAAAAACAACAGAGTAAACAGTTGCCTTGATCTTGGTATCACACAAATGTCAAAGTTGTAAGTGGCAGCTATCAACTGAAGAGGCACAAGTGTCCATTTGATCCTATAAATCTGCTAAATCTGAACTTGGTCATGGTGTAATCAACTTCCTCATTCTATCTTATTATCTCTGTCTCTTTCTCTGTTTCTCTACCATCTATCAATCATCTCTCTCTCTTTATCATCTATCTATCTATCATCTATCTATCTCTTTCTATTCACCATCTATCTCTCTATTGGTCTATATTGGTCTATCTAGCTATCTATCAGCTATTAGTCTGTATCTCGATCATCTATCTGTCATCTATCAATCTGTCTGTCTATCTATCATCTATTATCTATCTATCATCTATCAGTCTGAGTCTGTCTGCCTGACTGTTTATCCATCCATCCACCCATCCACCCATCCATCCATCTATCCATCTATCCATATCATCTATATCTATATCTATCTGTCTGTCTGTCTGTCTGTCTGTCTGTCTGTCTGTCTGTCTGTCTGTCTGTCTGTCTGTCTGTCTATCTATCTATCTGTCTATCTATCTATCTATCTATCTATCTATCTATCTATCTATCTATCTATCTATCTATCTATCTATCTATCTATCTATCTATCTATCCATTTTGACAAAACTGTGGACGCTATACACCAAACCTAAGAATGGTCTTTTCCTAATCAGTTCTTTGTAAGAGAGCTGCATATCTACATTCCTGAGCTCTGAATATTTCTAAATAAATATACAGAGCAGCCAACAATTTTTTATCTGTTTAATTGCTGGTGGGAAGAATCCAAGAGTTAGCAGATGGCTAGCGCAAAGCTTGGAAAAGCTCGACTAACTTTGCTGTTTATAGTACACAGCCATATGATACAGAACAATTTTAGCACAACTTTTTTTTTAAAATTTTAATTTATTTATTTATTTTTAAAAACCCAACTTTGAAAACCTCTATGGAAAAAAATAACAAGGAAAAAGGAAGAGTCAGACAAATATCCTAAAGAAAAGATCACATTCAGCTTTGCCCCCCAATGCACGTAAAGTCCCTCGAACTGGTGGTAAACAACGATTTCTCCTTTGAGAGAGGAGTGTGCCAAACAACAGGACTAGCTGATTAAAATGGTGTGCAATTATTCATTTGTTTACCACTTAGCCCAACGCATTTTTAGGGCCAGGAAAAATAGGAATGAATTGAAATGGTAAAGTCTGGCACTCATTTAACTCTCTCCTAGTTGCTTGCAACCATAACCCATTTTTCTCAATCTTGGTGATGTTAAGACGTATGGACTTCAACTCCCAGAATTCCCCAGCCAGCATGGCTGGCTGGGGAATTCTGGGAGTTGAAGTCCATGGCCCAGGATGGGAAAATACTACCCTAATTGCTAATTTGAAACAAAATCTATTCTGCTGATTTCAGAAGATGGGTAAAATAAATCCTTGCAAATTTTTTTGGGAGGAAATCCTTGCACCCACATATAGACCTTTCTACATAGATACTCTGAGACATTATATGATGTTCAGCTCCCCATTCCTTGTGCAGCAGCAATTCGAATTAGAATAGCAGAGTTGGAAGGCACCTTGGAGGTCATCTAGTCCATTCCCCTACTCGGGCAGGAAACCCTATAATATTTCAGACAAATGGTTGTCCAATCTCTCCTTTAAATCTTCCAGTGTTAGAGCATTCACAACTTCTTTCTTTCTTTCTTTCTTTCTTTCTTTCTTTCTTTCTTTCTTTCTTTCTTTCTTTCCTTCCTTCCTTCCTTCCTTCCTTCCTTCCTTCCCTTCCCTTCCCTTCCCTTCCCTTCCCTTCCCTTCCCTTCCTTCTCCTTCTCTTTCTCTTTTCTTCCTTCCTTTGAATAGAATAACAGAGTTGGAAGGGACCTTGGAGGTCTTCTAGTCCAACCCCCTGGTCAGGCAAGAAACCCTATAATATTTCAGACAAATGGTTGTCCAATCTCTTCTTTAAATCTTCCAGTGTTGGAGCATTCACAACTTCCTTCCTTCCTTCCTTCCTTCCTTCCTTCCTTCCTTCCTTCCTTCCTTCCTTCCTTCTCTTCCCTTCCTTCCCTTCCTTCCTTTGAATAGAATACCAGAGTTGGAAGGGACCTTGGAGGTCTTCTAGTCCAACTCCCTGGTCAGGCAGGAAAAGCTATTCTATTTCAGACAAATGGTTGCCCAATCTCTTCTTTAAATCTTCCAGTGTTGGAGCATTCACAACTTCCTTCCTTCCTTCCTTCCTTCCTTCCTTCCTTCCTTCCTTCCTTCCTTCCTTCCTTCCTTCCTTCCCTCCTTCCCTCCCTCCCTCCCTCCCTCCTTCCTTTCCTCCCTCCCTCCCTCCCTTCTCCTTCTCTTCCTCTTTTCTTCCTTCCTTTGAATAGAATAACAGAGTTGGAAGGGACCTTGGAGGTCTTCTAGTCCAACTCCCTGGTCAGGCAGGAAAAGCTATTCTATTTCAGACAAATGGTTGCCCAATCTCTTCTTTAAATCTTCCAGTGTTGGAGCTTTCACAACTTCTGGAGGCAATTAATTGTTCCACTGATTAATTGTTCTAACTATCAAGAATTTTCTCCTTAGTTCTAGGTTGATTCTCTGCTTGATCGGTTTCCATCCATCGCTTCTTACCCTGCCTTCAGGTGCTTTGGGGAATAGGCTGACCCGCTCTTCTTTGTAGAAACCCCTGAGCATGCTGACCTTTAAAGAGAAACTTGAGATGAAAATTGGGCTGGAAAAAAGAATCTTTTCTATTTCCTAAGGGCTAAAGAGAAATCCGTGTATCCTTTTTTTATTAGCAAATATCTTACAACGCTTGTCCATCGACTGACCCTGGGGAAAACTGATAGCAAAAGACATTAAGCAATAGACGGAGGATTAAAAATTCATTAGTGTCCCAAAATACGAAATCTGCTCCTAGAAGTTATCACTTCCGTTGTCCTTGGAAAGGAAGCAAGCAACTGGATCCTTCCTTTTATTAATTCATTTTAAAGTATTTATAGCCTATATTATCTTCTACATACAGCAGCGTGCTACACGGAAGTCCTATTCAGATACAGTCATAGTACTTCAAAAGGACTGAAATTGGCACTGAATTATTGGCACTTCTACAAAATGATGTATGGATTGTCCTCAGGTAAGGATCATTTCTTTAGAGACCATTCAAAGTTACAAAAGCACTGAAAAAAGTGACATGATCTTTTTTTCACACTTACGACAGGAAATTTAGGGTTCAGTTGTGGTTGTAAGTCTCTACGTCAATTTTCACAGCAGAAGAATGGGTAGAAACAGTGAGGGTACTGACAGAGATGGCAAAATTAATTGTTTTAATTAAGGTGGGGGGAATCTATCTTGTTTCGTTTCTGCTTGGAGACTGCTTGAAAACCCAAAGTCAAAATTTCTTTTTTTTCCTGTCTCACGTATGAAGAGAGGAAAATAAAAAGAAAATTTGACTTTTGCTTTTGATTAGATTAATTTGTTGTGATAGAAATGGCTGGTACTTACTAATCATACAGAAGTAAAAAGCTGGGATTGTGGACTTTATCCTGTATTTTTCTGCACCACAAAAATGTTGGAAGTCACTGCTATTGGTTTTTTCTTTCTTTCCCCTTTCACATCTCCTTTTCTTTTCCCTTGCCCCATATTCTTTACTTTCATTTGTATTATATATTAAGAAAAAAAAATAATTCAATATATATATATATATATATATATATATATATATATATATATATATATATGTGTGTGTGTGTGTGTGTGTGTGTGTGTGTGTGTGTGTGTGTGTGTGTGTGTATAACATCACTGACCTTGAGGCACGCATCTCTTCACCTGGCTTCTCATCACTGTGGGGATTCTGCAACAGTCGTAAGTGTGAAAATTGGTCATAAGTCACTTTTTTCAGTGCCATTGTAACTTTGAATGGTCACTCCACACAAGCAAAGTACCAGCAAAGGAGGGGAAAAAAACTTCAGAGAAGTTCCTGAGACAGGAAGTCTAGTCCTGCCAAGAATGTAACAAGGGTTAACGGAGAGGCAGTTTCTGTAAGCAACACCAGAATGTTTCCTTCCTGCCTTCCTTACAGGATTAGGCCAGTAATTTCTTCCAACAACCGGTTCTCCAAACTGCTTAGAATGTTAACAACCGGTTCTAGTGAATAGGTGCGAACTGGTAGAATCCCACCCCTGTATGTATGTGTTGTGTATGTATGTATGTATGTATGTATGTATGTATGTATGTATGTGCATGTGTATGTGTGTGTGTTATATATATATGTATGGTGTTGCTTGGTTGGGTATTTTCACGTCATTGTAGTTCTTTTAAAGTTGTAGAACGTTTCAGCAGAATCTCATCTGCCATCATCAGGCTTCTGTATTGTGTATACAATACAGAAGCCTGATGATGGCAGATGAGATTCTGCTGAATGCTACAACAAAAGACTACAATACGTGGAAATACCCGAACCAAGCCAACACATCATGAATCACCGAAAACTTAAGAAAATATATATATATATATATATATATATATATATATATATATATATATATATATATATATATATATATATATATACACACACACACACACACACACACACACATACATACATACATACATACATACATACACATGTGTATGTATAATCCTTGCAACTTTCCCAAGGGGGTGAAAGATGAAACGATACCCTAATGTTATTTCTCTCAGCACTTCAATCCGGCTCCCAATTTTTGCGGGTCCTGTGAGGTTAATAAACTCAAGAAACGAGACCCTGTTAGATTCTTCAAAAATATCTTTGTTGCTACTACCTTAATGTGACAGAATCTTGAAAGCCCGTCAAAGCAATTCTCCCAGTCAACTTATACCGAGCATAATTAAAGCCGAGTTTCTCTGATTTTCTTCCTCGTGCGTCTCCTTTGCCCGGTCTAAAATGTCTCTTTTGTAACATTCCCGTTTCCTTCTCCACTTTCCCAGGATCTGTTAGACACCCCAGTACAACAATTCTGCAAGATTTCCTCATTATAACCATCTAATCAACTCAATACATCCAAGTGCCCATAACTGCTACACCTGACAGTCCAAGCAAATCAGATAATAGCTTTTTTATGTAATTTTTTTGAAAGTTTTACAAACAAGAGTAAATATCAATACAAACTAAAATAGAATAAGAAAGGAAAAAGGGAATGGAAGAAATAAAAGAGAAAGCTGAAAATAGAAAAAAGAAGACAAAGTGAAAAGAAAGAAGGAAGATACAAACACTTGCTTTCTAATTCTCTTTACAGCAGTTATAAGTACAATTGTGAAATTATCTCTTACCCTAAAGTTAGACCAGGTTTCTCTTCTTTGTGTAATCTAGCCTATCTAATTGTCAAAACCATAGATCAGTGTTTCCCAATCTTGGTATCTTTAAGATAGGTGGACTTCAACTCCCAGAATTCTCCAGCTAACCAGTAGCTTGCTGGATAGAGAATTCTGGGAATTGAAGTCCACCCATCTTAAAGCTGCTAAGGTTGAGAACTGTGCTACGGTTTGATGTGTACAAGGCCATGTTGAATGTAGAGTCCTAGAGTCTAGAGGTCATCTAGTCTAACCTCCTAGACCAGTGTTTTCCCACCCTGACGACTTTAAGAGGTGTAGATTTCAACATTCAGAATTCCTGGTGACCTTCATGCCATATGTTTAGGGTAGCAGGTGAAAAAGTGAGCGAATGTCAGCCCCCCAAAAAAAACTAAGACAGAGTGATTTCTCTGTAGTTTCCTTTATTGTTCTTTCCCTACAGACAGAATCTTGCTGGACTAAAGCAACTATTTTGAAAAAGTAAAGATGCACAGGTAGTCCACCACAATGGAGCCCAACATTTCTGTTACTAAGTGATACAGTGAAGTGAGTTCTCCATCACTTTATGATCTTCCTTGCCACCGTTGTTAAGTGAAATCACTGCTGTTGTTAAATTACCAGCACAGTTGTTAAATGAACCTGGCTTCGTCACTGACTTTGCTTGTCACAAAAGGTGATCACATAACCCTGGGATCACTGCAACTGTCATAAATGTAAACCAATTGCCAAGCATCTGAATTCTGATCCAGTGGCCATGGGGATGCTGCAACAGTCATGAGTGTGAAAAACAGTTATAAGTCACTTTTTTTTTTTAGTGATGTTGTAACTTTGAACGGTCACTAAATGAACGGTTGTATGTCAAGGATTCCTTGTACAACAGCAATCACTAAGAAAGAGACCTAAAAAAAAAGATAGATCGACAACATGAGCAAGTATGGTGAGCCTAATTGGCAAAAGAAAGCTCAGGATCTTATTGGTTGGAAACAGGCGGAAGAGACCTACATCCTGCAGTGGATAGACAGTGGCTAAAATGATCACAATGACAACATGATGATGATGAATCGCTTAGGAGGAGCCTTCTTCACCTGCTTTCCTCCAAACTTTCCATGCTTCATTGCCTCTCTGCTCTCTGGAATTCAGCCCCTCCCTCATGGGAATCCAGACTGCTTCCACCACAGTGAAATTGGTGACCAGCCTATCATTGCCTTTGTCACTGTTTTTTTTTTTTTTTTTTAAGCGATCATCTGAATTTCTCTGGATTTTCATTGTAGGTCAGAAGCTGCCTCCACAATTTTTTTTCCTGAGTGCTTCTGACAATTATTTGGGATGCACCCACAAGGTCAGCACAATGCAAAAAAAAATGTTGAGACTCTAGAAAGATGCGGAGAAGAGCAACAAAGATGATAAATGGACTGAGGACTAAGGCATACAATGAACAGTTGAGGGAACTAGGTATGTCTAGTCTAATGAAGAGAAGGATTAGGGGTGACATGATAGCTGTCTTCCAGTATTTCGTGGGGGGGGCTATCACAGAGAGGATGGGGTCAACCTATTCTCCAAAACACCAGAAGGCAGAACAAAAAGCAATATGTGATGACCCGGGGCATGGCACAAAGGCAACACAGTCAGATAATCAATAAGAGTCCCTTTATTACCTCCAACTTTGCCCCCAAATGTCCAGGTTGCCTTCTGGATGGAGAAAAACTCTCCCAGGAACAGCCTTTGGCTGCAGAAAATTAAGTCCAAAACATGGTCAACACAAACTGTAACTTAGTTCAATCAAGCCAAACTGAAGTAATTAGTTTGGCAGGGCAGGAGCAAGAATTTCAGACTTGAAGGCACGGCAAAACTCACGGCAAAACTCACACAGTTGGGAAGACTCCAGAAACACAGATAGGCAACAATAGCACAAGGTAAAGTCACGTTTGCTCCCAGCAGCCTGCCACACACAGCCTGCCTTTCTTATAAACTGTGTTCCCAGCTGTGGCTAATGAAGGGAATCAGGGCCTTTTCCTCCCCCATAAGCCACCCAACCCACGTTGCTCTCTTCTCCATTCCTCCCTGTGTGCTCTAGGATGAAGAGGGGGGTGGGCCTGGGCTTTCCTCTGAACTCCCTCTCCCTTCTTGTATCTCTCCCCTGCTCTGGCCAGCCAGACTTTGCCCTTCCCCAGTTGCCTCCATAGCCAACAGAGCCACACTCCTACTCCCTGTCAACTGTTCGGCTTCCTCCTCAGATTCAGACTCCAGGAGAGAAGCAACCTAGGATTAATGAGGAATTTCCTGACAGTGAGAACAATTAACCAGTTGAACTTCAGAAGTGGTGAATGCTCCATCACTGGAGATTTTTAAAGAAGAGATTGGACAACCATTCGCCTGAAATGCTTCCTGCTTGAGCTGGGGGTTGCACTAGAACAGGGGTCCCCAACCACCGGTCCGCGGACCGGTCCCGGTCCGTGGAACAAATCCTACCGGGCGCTGGTTTGCATGGCGCCGCCATCTTGTTTTGATGAAAAAGTGCTTCCCGTGAGCTTTTCCGGGTAGAAAGCTCACCGGAAGCACTTTTTCATCAAAACAAGATGGCGGGAGCTCCAGCGCTTCAAACGGTGAGCTTTTCCGGGTAGAAAGCTCACCGGAAGCACTTTTTCATCAAAACAAGATGGCGGCGCCCAGCTGATGCCGGTACCAGGCCGCGGCATAAAAAAGGTTGGGGACCACTGGACTAGAAGACCTCAAAGGTCCCTTCCGTCTCTGATATTCTCGATTCCATATCAGTTACGATGTTCCAGAGGGTTAGCCTTGTGCTACCAAAAAACTCAGCTCAAGGTTCGGCCCTCAAAAATGTTCACTCCTGTTACGCCTATCCCAATTTTCACCAATTTTCACCAAGAATGATGTTCTGTATATTCACCTAGACGCTGTTTCTGCAGTTGTTCACTTTGCAAAGAGGTTTACATCAGCCTCTCCGCTCATCTGGAAAAGAGAAGATTTCAGAGCAGAGGGATTCAAGGGTGGGAGAGAAGCACATCATCCGAACACACCCTGCTTTTTCCACAGGATCTGGGCTCAGCAATAATTAAAGCCCAACACCTTAGGGATCTCGTGAACTCCTGAAAGCCAAATTTGCCTTGCCTTTCCCATGAAATATGAATCACATAAAGCCAAAAGGGATGAAATATGTATTTTTTTTAAAAGGGGGGGAGGGGGAAACCTGGCTTAGAAAGTCTACGTCAGTAAAATGGCTTTTAAAAGAGGGAAGCATCAGAATTAAGTTGGCTGTATCCAACGGGGTGAATCCATGGCCTTCTTCCTATAAAGCCTTAATAAAGCCACACCTGGAATCCTGCATCCAGTTTTGGTCACCACATTACAAAAAAAAGATGTTGAGACTTTTGAAAACAATGCAAAGAAGAGCAATGAAAATGATTAAAGGCCTGGAGACTGAAATATATGAAGAACGGTTGCAGGAACTGGGTTTCGCTAGTCTAGGGCAGGGGTCCCCAACCACCGGTCCGCGGACTGGTACCGGTCCGTGGAACAAATCCTACCGGGTCAGCTGGTTTGCTGGGCGCGCCATCTTGTTTTGATGAAAAAGTGCTTCCGGTGAGCTTTTCTGGGTAGAAAGCTCACCGGAAGCACTTTTTCATCAAAACAAGATGGCGGCGCCCAGCTGATGCCGGTACCGGGCCGCGGCGCCCAGCTGATGCCAGTACCGGGCCGCGGCATAAAAAAGGTTGGGGACCACTGGTCTAGGGAAATGAAGGACTAGGGGGGACAGGATAGCAGTCTTCCAATATTTGAGAGGCTGCCACAAAAAAGAGAAGGTCAATTTATTTTCCAAAGCACCTGAAGGCAGGACAAGAAACAATGGATGGAAACTAATTAAGGAGAGAACCAACTTAGAAATAAGGAGAAATTTCCTGATCGGGAGAACAATTAACCAGCGGAACAACTTGCCTTCGGACATTGTGGGTGCTTCATCATTGGAGGTTTTTAAGAAGAGACTGGACAGTCACTTGTCTGAAATGGTATAGGATCTCCTGCTTGAGCAGGGGCTGGACTAGATGACTCCAAGGTCCCTTCCAGCTCTATTCTGATTCTTCGCATGAAGAAGACTGGAAGAAAGATCTAACAGACTGGTCAAACTTGACATTCATTTGGGACATCAGCTGTTGTGCAGTGAATAGTCTAAGACCTGACATAATAATGGGACATAAGAGCCATCTAGATTCAAATCTCCTAGTTTGTGGTCTATTTTGTCAAATGCCTTGTTGAAGTCCAAGTATATTATAGCCACAACAAGAAGCTTGTAAAGTGATTGGGTTCAGAGAGAGTGATCAGCCCAAAGTCATCAGGCCAGGTTTCATGCCTAAGGCAGGACTAGAACTCACCATCACCTAGTGTTTGGCCCAAAGTCACCCAGCCAGTTTTCATGTCTAAGGTGGGACTAGAAGTCACAGTCTTTGATTGGCCCAAAATTGTCCAGCACTTTAGTGCCTAAGGTGCAGAGGTGGCATTCAGCAGGTTCTGACCAGTTCTGGAGAACCGGTAGCAAAAATTTTGAGTAGTTTGGAGAACCGGCAAATACCACCTCTAACTGACCCCGCCCCCATCTATTCTCTGCCTCCAGAGTCCCAGCTGATCGGCTGGGTCTCCTTTTGTTGCCCTGCACAGGAGAATGGAGCTGGAAAGCAGGTTAATGGGGAGGGAATGGGGATTTTGCAGTAACCTTCCTCTGCCACGCCCACCAAGCCCACCAAGCCTCACCAGGCCCACAAAACAGGTAGTAAGAATTTTTGAATCCCACCACTGCTAAGGTGGGATTAGAACTCACACTCTCCTGGTTTTGGGCCTGATGCCTTAACTACTAGACCAAACTGGCTTTTACATTTACTTTTTGTTTTATCTGTGTCCAAGAGGGATTTCTTAGAAGGCACCAGCTGTTCCTTTGGGAGAGAAACCCATTGCTTTGGGGAAGAAAATCCACACATGCAAAGCAGGAAGTCTAATTCCTTAGGAGTATATGAATCAACCCCAGACTGTCCAGACCAATGGAGACGTTCCTCTGGGAAATTCTCTGGAAATGCAAAATGTATGTTTTCAAAGAAAAAAAGCATCCCATCTTGTAAACTCAGATTCTGAATTATACACAATCTTTAATCGCTTACTACAAATCAGGTCCTTCTGTGTATGATCTTCCTTCCTTCCTTCCTTCCTTCCTTCCTTCCTCCTCTTCTTTCTTTCTTTCTTTCTTTCTTTCTTTCTTTCTTTCTTTCTTTCTTTCTTTCTTTCTTTCTTTCTTTCTTTCTTTCTTTCTTTCTTTCTTTCTTTCTCTGTAGAGATACTTCTTTTCAAATTAGTTTCTTGCAAAGGGTGTGTGTGTGAAAGTACAATCAATTTACCTCCCTTTGCATGCATTTCTTGTTCTTCAGTTTTCCAAACAGGCTGTCCTGACTGATGTATATCAAATAGCATTCTGAGTTGAATTTTGACCCACATTAAAAGCTCTCTGTTCTTGTGTTTAAATATTTTAACCAGCAGCTGGAGAGCTTAAAGAAGAAGAAAAAAAGGAGAAAGGAAGGGATGGGTGGATTGGAGAAGCTGTTTCCTTCAGGTGCTTTGGATAATAGCTTGACCCCCCTTTCCCCCCCCTTCTTTGTGGCAGCCCCTCAAATATTGCAACACCACTATCCTGTCACCCCAGTCCTTCTGTTCATGAAACTAGACATACCCAATTCCAGCCACTGTTCTTCATGTTTTAGCCTCCAGTCCTCTAATCTGTTGTTCTTCTCTGCATTCTTTCCAGAGTCTCAACATCTTTTTAGATGCAATATTCCAAGTGTGGTTTTACCAAGGCATTATAAAGTGGTATAAGGCAGAGGCCTCCAAACTTGGCAACGTTAAGACTTGTGGACTTCAACTCCCAGAATTCTCCATAGCTGGCTGGAGAATTCTGGGAGCTGAAGTCCACAAGTCTTAACGTTGCCAAGTTTGGGGATCTCTGGTATAAGGCATACCCCTTTCTTACATGTGTTGAAAAGGTTAGGGTTTTGTGTGGTTGGGGCTGCCATTTTGAATTTTTTTGATCCTTCCTTCCACTGTGGGCCTCCTTATCCTATTTTCTCATAGCCACTTCTGAGGTTTGGAGCAGTCAGGAGGAAAACTCTCTCTCTCTCTCTCTCTCTCTCTCTCTCTCTCTCTCTCTCTCTCTCTGTGTATGTTTGTGTAACTATTAAATGTACCATTCAGAGCAACAAACTTTCTTAGCTTTAGAGGCGAGAATGTTCAAGACATTATTATCATTGATTGTTATTTGAGTTAATCTATTATGGTACCCTCCGTCCAAGGATAATGATTGCTTAGAATGTTAACTATCATCTTGTTTGGGTGGCGGCTTTTGCTTTCTCTCTCTCTTTTTTCCTCCTTTTTTCCCCAGCGACTTTCTAGGTTTTCATTCCTTTCGCATTCTCGTTGTAAATACGGAGAGTTCTTGGCAGCATCCCAATGCAATGAATCCACCCATTCAATCCGAGAATGTCTTTTGCCTGTTTGCACAGCAAGCCCTTATATGGTGGGGAATAAAAATAGTTTAGGTCATGAAATTATGGAAGATCTTTGCTAAGACTTCGGAAGAGCAGCTTCTGGGAAAAGGGGGAGGAAATGAAAACATCTTGTTTTCATGCCATGAATGTGGGTTTCCCAGGAATTTGGTTGGCTAACACGAGCATAGAATACTGGAAGAAATTTAGCTGACCGGACAGAATTCTTTGCATGCTGTCATTACAGGAAGATATAAAAGAGATTTTTTTTAGAGCAGATGAAGCTTAAAACATATATAGGTTGTCCTCGACTTACTACCATTCATTTAGTGACTCTTCCAAGTTACGACAGTAAAAAAAGTGGATTTATGACCATTTTTCACATTTACAACTATTGTAGCACGCCCCCCAGGGCCACATGATCCAAATTCAGACGCTTGGCAACTAGTTCATATTTATGACGGTTGCAATGTCCCAGAGTTAAATGATCCCATTTTGCGACCTTCTGACAAGCAAAGTCAACGGGGAAGGCTAGATTCATTTAACAACGGTGTTCCTAACTTTACAACTACAGCGATTCACTTAACAACTGTGGCAAGAAAGGTCTTAAAGTGGGACAAAACTCACTCAACAAACTGTTTCACAGCCACCAGAAATGCTGGGCTCAGTTGCAGTCATAAAGTCGAAGACAGCCTGTATTGCAGCTGAGCCTGCCTGACCCTTGCGAGATAACAGATAATCAGAGTTGGAAGGGACCTTATAGGTCATCTAGTCCACCCCGTCCACCCCACCTAAGCAGGAGACCTTACACCATTTCTGACCAATGGCAGTCCAATCTCTTCTTGAAGATGAGAGCATCTTAGTTCTTGGAAGGGCAAAATAAAAAATAAATAAAATGGATGCATGAGAATGAGGAGCAGGAAGGCAAAATGGAAACGTGGTCTGATTGAATTTCAAAGTCATCAAATTGAATTGAATGAAAGTAAATGCAGCGAACGTGATTACTCCGGATGGATTTAATTTCCTCTATCAACAATTACGATTACATCTCGGTCCTTGCCTGCAGGGAGCCCCTCCAAGATTTCCCTGGGGCTCCAAGCTCCACACTGCTATATTAAAGGAATCTTTGATGTCATGCAACACGGCCTTTCTTTAGCTTTTTAATTTCATCGCCCCAGGGGTAGCCTAGGAAAAAGAAAGGAAAGTTTGATTCCCGAGAGAAAAGCATACAGGTAGTCCTTGGCTTACAACAGTTTGCTTACTGACCATTCAAAGTTACAATAGCACTGAAAACAGTGACTTATGATCAGGGGTGGAACTGCCGTGGGTTTGTCCGGGCTCGGATGAACCCATTGCTAATGTTGTGGCTGGTTTGGCGAACCACCAAACCCCACTCCTGGATGGCCCCGCCCAACCCACCTACCCCACCTCTCCCGCCCCACCCCTTCTCTCCCAGGAGTCTCCACGCAGCTCATTTTGGATGTCAGGTAAATGCAGGGCCTGTGCAAAGGCTCGGGGAGGGGGAAAAACGGGCCTCCCAGAGGCTCTGGAAGGCTGGAAACGGGCCTGTTTCCGGCCTCTGGAGAACTTTCGGAGGGCCTTCGGAGCCTGGGGGAGGCCGTTTTCGTACTCCCAGAGGCTCAAGGAAAGCCTCCAGAGCCTGGGGAAGGGCAACCATGGGCCTCCCGGAAGTTCCAGAAGTGTGAAAATGGGCCCGTTTCCGGCCTCTGGAGGGCCTCGGGAGCTTGGGGGAAGCCATTTTCGCACTCCCAGAGGCTCAAGGAAAGCCTCCGGAGTTTGGGGAAGGGCAACAATGGGCCTCCCAGAAGTTCAAAAAGTTCAAAAATGGGCCCGTTTCTGGCCTCCGGAGGGCCTCGGGAGCCCAGGGGAGGCCATTTTCGCATTCCCAGAGGCTCGAGGAAAGCCTCCGGAGCCTGGGGAAGGGCAACAATGGGCCTCCCGGAAGTTCCAGAAGTTTGAAAATGGGCCCATTTCTGGCCTCCGGAAGGCCTCAGGAGCCTGGGGGAGGCCGTTTTCACACTCCCAGAAGCTCGAGGAAAGCCTCCAGAGCCTGGGGAAGGGCAACAATGGGCCTCCTAGAAGTTCCAAAAGTTCAAACATGGGCCTGTTTCTGGCCTCCAGAGAGCCTCGGGAGCCCGGGGGAGGCCGTTTTTACACTCCCAGAGGCTCGAGGAAAGCCTCCAAAGTCTGGGGAAGGTGAAAAACGGGCCTCCCGGAAGTTCCCATAGGCCACACCCACCATGGCCACACCTACCCAGCAACCAGGCAGAGAACCCATTGCTGAAACTTTTGAAGCCCACCCCTGCTTATGATCCTTGTTCACCCTTGTGACCATTGCAGCAACCCCATGGTTACATGATTTACATTTGGCTGCTTGACCGCTGACTCACATTTATGACGGTTGCAGTGTCTCAAGGGATCCCCTTTTGTGACCTTCTGATGGGCAAACTCAAGGAGAAAACTGGATTCACTTAATGGCCGGGTTACTAATTTAACAATTCATTCAACCGACGTGGCGAGAAAAAAGGGGGCAAAACTCACTTAACACATGTCTCGCTTCGCAACATTTATTTTGGGCTCCATTGCGGTCGTAAGGTGAGGACTACCTGTATCTGCCGTCTAGTTCCATCGTGACGGAAGTTCCAGTCGCAATTCTGATGGTAAGTTGTGGATTATCGGTATGTGGGTCTTTGATCAAGCGGAGAGTTTTATGTACTGATAGTCCTTGACTTACGACTACAGTTGAGCTCAAAATTTCTGTCGCTAAGCAAGCCGGTGGTTAAGTGAGCTTTGCTCCATTTTCCCTTTCTTGCTCCAGTTGTTAAGTGAATCGTGGCAGTTGTTCAGTTAGTAACCTGGTTGTTAAGTGAATCTGGCTTCCCCATTGACTTTGCTTGTCAGAGGGTCACAAAAGTTGACCACACAACTCCAGGACACTGTAACCGTCATAAATGTGAGTCAGTTGTTCAGCATCTGAATGTAAATCACATGACCATGGGGATGCTGCAACAGTCATTAGTGTGAAAAATGAGTCATAAGTCACTTTTTTCAGTGCTATTGTAACTTCAAATGGTCACTAAATGTAACTGTTGTAAGTCGAGGACAACCTATATTGCCAATGGCCACAAATAATAAATAAATAAGATAATAATAATAAATAAATAAGATTAGACTTAAGCATGGTACACAAAATCGTATGTTACAATATCTTACCAGTTAATGAATATTTCAGCTTTAACAACAATACAAGAGCACACAGCAGATATAAACTTAATGTAAACCACTCTAAACTCAGTTGCAGGAAGTATGACTTCAGCAACAGAGTGGTCAATGTCTGGAACTCACTACCTGACTCTGTTGTTACATCCTCTAACCCCACAAACTTTAACCTTAAACTATCCACTATTGACCTCACCCAGTTCCTAAGAGGTCTGTAAGGGGCGTGCATAAGCGCACAATCGTGCCTATCTTCCCTGTCCTATTGTCCCCAATGATTAGTTCCTATTTCTTGTATTTAAACTTATGTTTATTCTTGTTTCTGTTATAGTGTAAGCTTTAAATAAAAATAAAATAAAATAAATAAATAAAATAAAATAAAATATGTGCTGGTTGCTGAGCACCTGACATATGGTCATGGGACCGGAGGGGGAAGTGGTCTTCAGAACTTCGGAACCAGGTCATAAGTACCCCTAGGGCAGGGGTGTCAAACTCAAGGCCCGCAGGCCAGATTCTACCGACATAACCAGTTTGGTGAGTGCATTGCTTGCTGCTTTTAATTCCTCGTGAATGTAAAAACCCCAAAAATGTTCAGAGAAAAGCTAGTGAGAAGATTTTCAGAAGTGCTGGGAAAGTCTCAGGAACAATTGGTGAAGAGGGAATTGTGGTACCCAGATGGGCAATTGGTAACCTTTTTGTACCTTTGAAAATGTATTTGCTAGAGGGCAAAGATTAAGGTTGAGAAGGCAACATATGCCAGCAGATCTTGTTCCAGTTTTTATGGTGTCATCTGCTGCAAATCAACACGAATCATATTTCTGCAAAGTTTCAATCTGTCATATGTTAAGTCAGAGACAAATGGGAATAACAAAGACTTCCCTTAATAATGACACCATTTCTTGGTGGATATGTTAAAAAAAGTTTAAAAGTTGAGTTCAAATACATACTTCGATACAGAGGATTTTAAAGATCCATATTCAGTTGGTAGGCTCCTGGGGATTGGTCCCAAGTCAGCCACCACAAAAGCCAACACAGTCCTAAGCTGCATTAACAGAGGCTTAGAATCAAGATCACATGAAGTGTTAATATCATTTTATAATGCCTTGGTAAGGCCACACTTGGAATATTGCATCCAGTTTTGGTTGCCACGATATAAAAAAAGATGTTGAGAATCTGGAAAGAGTGCAGAGAAGAGCAACAAAAATAATTAGAGGACTAGAGACTAAACATATGAAGGTTGCCAGAATTGGGTATGTCTAGTTTAATGAAAGAAGGACTAGGGGAGACCATGATAGCAGTCTTGCAATATTTGAGGGGCTGCCACAAGAAAGAAGGGGTCAACCTATTCTCCAAAGCACCTGAGGGCAGGGGTGGAAACTAATCAAGGAGAGAACCAACCTAGAATTAAGGAGAAATTTCCTGACAGTTACAACAATTAATCAGTGGAACAACTTGCCTCCAGAAGTTGTGAATGCTCAAACACTGGAAGTTTTAAAGAAGAGATTGGACAACCACTTTGTATAAGGTCTCCTGCTTGAGCAGCGGTTGGACTAGAAGACCTCCAAAGTCCCTTCCAACTCTGTTGTTCTGTTTTGTTCACCCAGCCAACTTTCATCCCTAAGGTGGGGCTAGGACTCACAGTCTCCTAGTTTCTAGCCTGGTGCCTTAACCAGTAGACCAAACTGCTTGGTAAGAGGGAACAGACAGGGCTGTGAGGGAGGACAGCAATGTCCCATCTTTGCTGTCCACAAAGCATCCAGGCATTTCATGATAGAATAGAATAGAATAGAATAGAATAGAATAGAATAGAATAGAATAGAATAGAATAATAATATGCAATGCAATGCAGTGCAATGCAATAGAGTAGAGTAGAGTAGAGTAGAGTAGAGTAGAATAGAATAGAATAGAATAGAATAGAATAGAATAGAATAGAATAGAATAGAATAGAATAGAATAGAATAGAATAATAATATGCAATGCAATGCAGTGCAATGCAATAGAGTAGAGTAGAGTGTAGAGTAGAGTAGAGTAGGTAGAGAATATAATAGAATAGAATAGAATAGAATAGAATAGAATAGAATAGAATAGAATAGAATAGAATAGAATAGAATAGAATAGAATTCTTTATTGGCCAAGTGTGATTGGACACACAAGGAATTTCTCTTCATGCAAATGCTCTCAGTGTACATAAAAGAAAAGATACATTCATCAAGGGTCAAGAATCATCAGGTACGACACTTAATGATAGTCATAGGGTACAATAAGCAATCAAATCATACTAGGAAACAGTCAATATAAATCGTAAGGATACAAGCGACAAAGTTGCAGTCATACAGTCACAAGTGGGAGGAGATAAGGAGTGATGAGAAAATTAATAGTGATAGTAGTGCAGACTTTGTAAATAGTTGGACAGTGTTGAGGGAATTATTTGTTTAGCAGAGTGATGGCTTTCGGGGGAAAACTGTTCTGTGATTGGGGGAAGAGGATTATAATAAATCAGAAAAAGTTGGAGAGAAAAAAACAGGCTCAGAATCTTCAGGAAGGAGCACAAGATCTTCCCATTACAATCCTGAAATCCCGCCCCCGTGTCTGAAAGGGCCATTAGACCCAGGAGATATGCTGTCATTAGACCCAGTGTCAAATTTTTCCGTGTCAGGTTTCCATGAGTCTCTGCTCTGCAGCTGAGCTGGGAAGCAACAGATGTGTCGAGTCAACCCCGAGCAGCTGCTGAGACTGACTTGGGAAATGTGAAATTGGAGAGCCACCTTTTACAGGGAATTCCTACCCCTGCAAATACAGGCAGTCCTCGACTTACGACCGTGATTGAGCCTGAGATTTCTGTTGTTAAAGCGAGACATTTGTTCAGTGGCCTTTGCTCCCACTTAACGACCTTCCTTGCCACCGTTGCGAAGTGAAATCACTGCAGTTGTTAAGTGAGTCACCCGGTTGTTAAGTGAATGCGGCTGCCCCATCACCCATTGGCTTTGCTGGTCAGAAGGTCGCGAAAGGAGGAATTATTCCCAGACTTCAGAAATTCCAGGAAGCCCATTTTTCCTCCTCCTTGAGCTTCCACACACGGGCCCTGCACTTACCTTGCATCCAAAACGGGCCATGTGGAGACTCCTGGGAGGGGTAGGGTGGCCGGGGCCAGCCAGGGGTTGGGATTCAGCAGTTTGCCAAACCAGCCATAAGGTTAGCTATGGGTCCACCTGAACCCAGGCAAACCCATAGCAGCCCACCCCTGGATTAGTTCTGACAGGACGGTGGGGGTAGTATGGAAGAATCAGGTTTCTTTGCAGTCATCTGGTCGTTAGTACTCTTCCTGGGAGCTCTTGACTTCTTGGCTTTTATTTGTGCCCTCAGGGCAGTGGTGGGATTCAATTTTTTTTAATACCAATTCTGTGGGCGTGGCTTAGTGGACGTGACTTGGTGGGCATGGCAGGGGAAGGATAATGTAAAATCCCCATTCCCTCCCCACCCCACTAACCTGCTTTCCAGCTCCGTTCTCCTGTGCAGGGCAACCAAAGAAGACCCAGCCGATCAGCTGGGACTCAGGAGGCAGAGAATAGATGGGGGCGGGGCCAGTCAGAGGTGGGATTTGCCGCTTCTCTGAACTACTCAAAATTTCCTCTATTGGTTCTCCAGAACTGGTCAGAACCTGCTGAATACCACCTCTGCCTCAGGGTCACCTGAATCAGAGTGGAAATGGGTTGTGGAAAACTTCTTGAAACTGCTGAAAGGATTGTGTTGTAGACAAAAGGTCGGTGGTGTCGTTATCTCTCCCACTCAGTTGAGAGAGGTTTGTTCAACGTTAACACCGATGGCCTCTTTTCACTCCTCTTTCAAACCAATGGTCCTCTCTATCCAGAATGTGGATTCTATGTGGAATGGACATAACAGTAAGTTGCGATCGGTGAGAGTTTGAATAACGCAATGTTCAATTTAGTGCAAATTGCAAATGGATACCAGGTGGCAATTAGCGCAACCCAAAGGTCAGTGAATGCAAAGCTAGCATGTGTGAAATTGAGGCGAGCGCCTGAGCTCTTGTGGCTGAGGTTTTACACACTGCGTGTCTTCATGCGTGCAAAAGAGAGCAAAGGAAGATTCCATTGGAGGACAAAAGTGCAAGTTTTTTTTTTAAAAAAAGAATCAACTTGGAGCAAACGTTTGATAAAATTAAATGTCACGGAATCGACATAACAATGGTGAAAGAGAACAAGATGTTGGATGCCTGAATTTATGGGAGAATTTCTTTTTTGTTTTTATTTGGATGTCTATAATTGTTATATGACTTCATTAACCAGAAATGTATATTTTACTGTCACGTTTCAATAATTTATATACAATATATATGTGTTTGAGCGTGTATATGGATATGCTATTATGTTTTAAATTTTTCATTGCCTATTTCTGTCAAGCTGGACTCAATTGCCGATTTTTCCATGGAAATGTAACTTTGAATAGTGTGAATTCAAATCATGCAAACATTTAATGGGATTCATTAAGTGCACTAATTGAGACCTTTCTGTATGTCTATTCTTACAGAAAAGGAGGGAGAGGGAGGAGGAAGAGGAGGAGGAGGAAGTAGGAGAGAGGGGGAGAGGGAGGAGGAAACAAGAAGAGGAGGAGGAAGAGGAGGAGGAAGAATGAGAGAGGGGGGAAATAAGAAGAGGAGGAGGAAATAGGAGGGAGGGGAAGGGGGAGGAGGAAACAAGAGGAGGAGGAAGAGGAGAAGAAGGAAGAGGAGGAGGAGATAGGAGATAGGGGGAGGGGAAGGAGGAAACAAGAGGAGAAGGAGGAGGAGGAAGAGATTATTCCTGAATTCACATATGGTTTGTTACATAAAGGAGCTGTATATTTCTTGCAATCTGCCAAATGTCTCAACTACTCCTGGATATTGATATTTACAGGCAAACAATGCCTACAGCATATAGCTGCTGGTGGAAGTAAGGTTTGAAAAGCCACCAACACAATCAGAGGCCTGCCTTAAGTCCGACCACCCAATTTATATATGGATTCATCCATGTGGGCAACTCCGTAGAGTGACAATTAAACACCTTGGAAGAGAGATACTCAAATGCCATGATGCATCTATATACCTACAAAGATCAGGTCTGTGCGAGCTATGGTGTTTCTTGGGAAAGCAAAAGTTGGACTTTCAAGAAGCAGGCTAGGAAGAAGGTTAATGATCTTGAAACTTTGGAATGGAAGAAGACACCTGAGAATTCTGTGCACAGTCAAGATAACAAATCAATAGATCACTCAACAAATCTATCCAGGGAAGTAATGACCAGGATCTAAGTCTCCTGTTTTGGACACATCATGTCAAGAGCTAGGAGAAGATTCTCTGATTCTGGGAAATATGGATGGGAAGAGAAGAAGAGAACAGGGAACAGCAATGAGGATGTACAACCACTACCCAAAGGTTCCAATGTGGCTATCTACATTGGAAGCAGTTACACATCCAAATGTATTGGATTATGAAAATATTGTTAGGTATAAAGATTTATTATATGACAATCGGAGAGCTTAAAAATAGGAACCAAATACAAATTCAAGGAAAGGAGATAGCATGGTGGCCCTTTGCACAGATACAAACCCATTATAAAAGATAGAGAAAATTTGGCTTTAATATGATTTCACAAGAATTAGATTAAATATGGCTAGAGAGGAAAAGAAAACAATTAGTAAAACATATAAATATCTTTTGGACTACAAATTAAAAGAAGAAACAGTTACAGAATCAATGATAATTTGGGCTAAAAATGTGGGTCATAGTATTGAATTAGATAAGTGGGAACACATTTGGCAAACAAATTACAAATTAACCATGTCAGTCTCGTATAAAGAAAACTTATATAAAATGGTTCATCGTTGGCACCTACCTCCTGCGAGACTGGCTAAGATGTTCCCCAACCTACCACCCAATTGTTGGAAATGTAACTACACACAAGGAACATATTTTAATGGTGGAGCCCACTTGCTAGAAATTTTGGAGAAATATTAGAATTGTTTTAAATATAACAAAACAAAATTTAAAACTTGGACCCAAAAACTTCTGTAGTATGATAGATTCAAACATGGGAAAAATTACATTTTTTACTTTGCAGTTAACTGGAGAACCACGACGCAAACTGGAAACTGCTTATTCCTTCGAGGATAGGTAATTAAAAAAATACTGAATGTGCATAATAGCCAACCTAACTGTTAAAAAATAGACAAGATAGTGAGTTCGGTTGTCATCCTTCCCTTTGCCACGCCCACCAAGCCGGCGCCCATCCAGTTGACTATAGTTATCCTTAGATAAATAAGAGGGAGATCCAGGGCTGGTAGCACCTTCCCAGCCGGCCCTTTTCCAAGTGGTGGCTCGGGGTCAGCAATGGCCGCCACAAAGAACCTCTCAACCGGACAAGTTTTGTGCAGGAGGAAGTTGAGAAAGTGAAAGCTTTTGGCTGAACCGACGACAAGCAACATCTGAATACCCTGGAACTTTGGCTCTTTAAGTGATACATTGTTCCCAAGAGGATTGCAAAGCTGCGGTTGAAAGTGAAAGGAAAGCTTTTTTTCTCCTCACTTTCCTTCCCTCACGGAGACAGCAGATGGAAATTGGAAATACCGCTTTGGCAGCAGAAGGTACTAATTTTGAAAATTAAAGCCAAGGGGACATTAGATTTCTAAACACTGGCATTTAAAAATTAAAATCTTTTGCTATAAGTGGGAAGGAAGAGAGGTAAATGATTTATACCAAGATTTGTTGAAGGAGACTGCTTGGAGCTTATAAAATCAGAGATTAAATTGCAATAAAACTTCCAAAAATTACCTTGGAATTGTGTAACTGAATTCTACCCCAGGAAGAGAAAGTATTAAAAGAAGAAAGTGCTAAATGAAACAATTTGTGCTGACTTTGATTGCTTGACGACTTTGGGACTTTTGTAAACTATCTTTTGAAAGACTAAAAAACATTTGGATTGTTTAAAAAAATCTTCACAATGGTATCTGTTGAAGAATTGAAAATGGAATTTGAAAAGTTAAAAGAAGAGGAAGAAGAAGGCAATGGCTCTTTTGGATCTATTTTTCGCTTCTTAGAAATGGCAATTTCTACTTATCAGGAAATGCAACAACAAGAAGGTTGGGATGAAGAAGAAGAAGCCATCTTTAATGGACATATAATTTTAATTGAGGAAGAAAAGGGTAAAAGGGAAAAGAAAATGGAGAATTTAAGTTCTAAAAAACAACCAAGAAAGGGAAAAATAAGGTGAAAAATCGATATAATGTCAGAAAGCAACAGAAAAGAGGAATACAACAGAGAGGGGAGACTAAGAGGCTGGAGATTGAGGGGTGGGGGTAAAAAGGCTAGACTTGACAAGGAAGGAAGGGAAAAAGTGAAGAGAAGTTATAAAGGCTTAAAACAAGATGTTAAAAAAACAGGTTTTTGTCAGAGACAAAGGGTAAAATATAATCTAAAAAGAGATTCTGCAAAAGTACATAAGATTGTATTGTAGTATTTGTATTTGAAATAGAGTTAGAAAATTGGAATAACATATGTGTTAATAGAACATTGTAGGGAATGTGTAAAATGTATAAGAATTAACTAATAGAGTTTAATTAATTAATTTGTTATGGAACATTGTTTTTACCATACTATAAGCTCATTATGTTTTTTATTTTAAAATGTTATGTAGAATGTACTAAGCAGAATCAGAATGGAAATTATGTATTATTTTAAGTGTTAAATTTGGGGGAAAGATAGAAAGGTGTCATACTTCAACCAGTGATTACAGGAAAAAGTTTGTATTAAAGAAAAGATAAATAGATAATTGAAAAAGAACGGACAAAAGATACAAATATAATGATTTAAATTGAGATTAAATAAATAAAATAGAATTAAGAGAGTGAAAAGAGGGGAGAAGACATATGGAAAATATAGAATGTTAAATAAGATATGAAATAGTATATAAGGTGAGCATGAATTTGATTTACGTCTGTACAAAAAGTTGTAACCCGGGGTTAAGCCGCTTTCTAAAAAGAAGTTTTATGTCTTTATGTTATGTATTTTGTTTGTTTATGTTTGCTTATTGAGAATTAATAATGTTGGATAAGAACATATGAAACAGTAATAATATGAAATATAGTAATATGAAATAGATGAAAGTATAAGTTTAATGAATAAAATTGAACAGAAGTAAAGGAAGAAACAGTGAGAAGTTGGAAAAAGAGTAATAAGATATGAAGTTGAATACATAAGATGCATATTAAATTGTGTTTGTATGGAAATGTGATAATTTAGAATTATGTTGTACTTAAATAAGATGTTTTATTTGTTTTGTTAAGTAATTCTTAGAAAAGATGTTCTATGTTCTTACGTTTTATGTTTTGTTTGTCTGTGTATTATCTTTGAAAATTAATAAAATTTGTTTTTTTAAAAAAAAAATAAACAAGATAGTGACTATTATGAAATATGGAACATTTGGTATGAGTGGTTAAAGAAAAGTTAATATTTGATATTTGGATAAGTTATGGAAATGGCAGAAGATGTGCATTTAATCACAAACTATATAGAGAAATTAAAACATTAAAAGAACGAAGGAGTTATTGTAGCAAGGCAGATCACGTCAATGATAAAGATAAAGAAAAAAATTTAACCATTGCTCAATATATGCTGTAAAATGTATATATGTATGTATGTATGTATGTATGTGTATATATATATATATATATATATTCTTAAGTTTTTGCGGGTATCTATATGTATGGTATTCAGCTTTGTTCGGGTATTTTCCCACATCATTATAGTTGTGCTTTTAAAGTTGTAGAACATTTCGGCAGAATCTCATCTGCCATCATCAGACTTGTGTATTGTGTTCGTCTGTGAGTCAGGCTTTCACAGCCGTTTCTGTTTTAAATTTGGGGCTAGCCTACTGCTGTGTTAGAATGGTTTTTTTCTTCATCCTGATTGGTTGGGAGTCTTGGTCTGTGTTTATTGGTCTTGGAGTTTGCTGCTTGATTGGTGTTTCTAATATCTTCTGTCTGTTTTGTAGCATTTTTTAATTGGCTGGCAACATTGTGTTTCCTGTGTTGGAGGCTTTTAGTGTGGCTTGGCTTCAGGTAAAAGGACAGCTATCTTTTATTAGGAAGCTAGGTTTCATCTGGGTGCCTGGTTGGGGTGTGTTTGAGCTGGAGGTATCAGGGGGGGTCTGTTTGTGCCCAGGTGTTTGCCTGGCTTGTGGTGTGGAGATTTTTTTGTTTGTGAGTGCAGGCTTCCAAATAATTGACAGTCTGGTGGAATCATCTCTTCTATTCATGTTTTCAGGTCTCTTTTCAATCTCTATGGCTTCTCTGATAATTCTGTGGCTGGGGTTTTCTATAGTGGCTAGGGTTTTGGTGCCATTGAAGTCAATGCTATGGCCTGTGGCGTCCAACACATGAAAGCCCAGATCTTCCACTACTGAGTGAGGCAGTTGTAAAGTGAGCTTTCCCCCATTTTATGACTTTCCTTTGCACAGTTGTTAAGCGATTCACTGCAGTTAAGTCACTAACACGGCTGTTAAGCAAATCTGGTTTCCCCCCTCGACTTAGCTTGTAGGAAGGTCACAAAAGGGGACCACGTGACCCCGGAACACTGCAACCGTCATAAATATGACTCAGTTGCCAAGCATCTGAATTTCGATCACGTGACCATGGGGATGCTGAAAAAGTCGTAAGTGTGAAAAAAACCATCATAAGTCACTTTTTTCAGTGCTGTTGTAACTTCGAACATTTCTAAAGGAATGGTCGTAAGTTGAGAACTACCTGTAAACCTTTTAACTTCCCTAATTGTATAGCAAACGAGAAACAACCAATTGTTATACGTCACTAACTTGATGTGATTGTGAAAAATAAAAGAATTCAGAATGGAAGGGCTGGATAAACACAGATGGCGTGGTACGGATGGCAATTTTTGAATCCGCTACTTGCCTCTCCAAGAACAGAAGGCGGGAATGGGGCGTGGCTGTGGAAATATCAAAGAGCATTGTTTTCAGGCAGAGTGCCGTTGTTATTATTACATCCTGGGGGAGAAAACGTAGAAGTTTAGTCTAATTGGATTGCCTCCCCCTTTCTCAGTTGCCTCTCCTCTCCTTACCCATAAATATTTCAATTGCAGAGACTGTTCATAAAGAACTTGATGTATCTATCCACAGGAAATGCTTCCAGAAGCAGATTGGGCTGGGAGGGGTTTTTTTTCTTAAGTGAGGGGCACTTTTAAATAAGTTCTGCTTTTCTTAGAACCAGGGGAGACATGATAGCAGGCTTCCAATATCTGAGGGGCTGCCACAGAGAGAAGAGGGTCAAGCTATTTTCTAAAGCACCCGAAGGCAGATAAGGAACAATGGATGCAAACTGATCAAGGAGAGAGTCAACCTAGAAATAAGGAGGAATTTGCTGACAGTGAGAACAATCAACCCATGGAACAGAAGTTGCCTTCGGAAGTTGTGGAGCTTCTCCACTTGAAACTTTCAAGAAGAGACTGGACTGCCATCTGGTCAAAAATGGTGTAGGGTCTCCTGCTTGGGCAGGGGGTTGGACTAGATGACCTACAGGGTCCCCTTCCAACTCTGTTATTATAAATTATAAATTATAAAGCATCTTCTGTATAGAAGGCTCCAACTTGATGAACCCAACTGAGTCAGCAGTCCGAGATGATCAGATTATTAAAAGAAGTGTTTTATTGAGTGCATCATTTCAGGACGCATGAAAGCAAAAGCAGCTCTAACTATTTCTGTTAGTATACTGTTTTAGTATACTTAAAGTATACTTTAGTATTCCCCTCCCTCGTTATCACAGGTCATATTGTCCAATTAGATAGTCTTGCATCTCCCTGGCAACTCCTTCCAGTCCTTGGCCAGCACCTGTTGAGATGACCTTGGTTCCTGTTGTTATTGATTGGGTCTAACATTCCAAGCGTCTTCCCTCCCTCGCTCCTCATACTATGCGGCAGGCTGAAAAACGGAAAGATGGCTGTGACAACCTAGATCCGTTTCATGGACAGGGACAAGTGATTTTGTAGACCTGGATTTAATCTAAGCTGGAAAAGGATCTATGGAACTCAGGAATTTGCTTACAGAGAGAGCAAATAGTTGGAAACTGTTTTAAGTCTTCACCGTCTCTGCTTGTTGGGTGACATGAAAGCCGTCTCACAATATCTAAGGGTCCTCCATAAAGTAGAGGGAGTCAAGCAGAGGTGGGTATTCAGTAGGTTCTGACCAGTTCTGGAGAACCAGTAGTGGAAATTTTGAGTAGTTTGGAGAACCGGCAAATGCCACCTCTGATTGGAGATTTTACAGTATCCTTCCCCTGCCATGCCCACCAAGCCACGCCCA
This sequence comes from Notechis scutatus, assembly GCF_049901735.1. NCBI lineage: Eukaryota > Metazoa > Chordata > Lepidosauria > Squamata > Elapidae > Notechis > Notechis scutatus. The sequence continues at coordinate 9,037,708 of NC_142011.1, read as the reverse complement.
CAGAACCGTCAGTATAAAAATTTGAATCCCACCACTGGAGTCAAGCTGTTCTCCAGAGCATCTGAGGGCAGAACAAGAAGCAATGGATAGAAACTAATTAAGGAGAGAAGCAACTTAGAAGTAAGGAGGAATTTCCTGAGAATTAGAACAATTAATCAGTGGAACAACTTGCCCCTTGAATTTGTGGGTGCTCCAACACTGGAGGTTTTTAAGAAGAGATTGTACAACTATTTGTCTGAAATTGTATTGTATACGGCAGGGGTGTCCAACCTTGGCAACTTTAAGACTTGTGGACTTCAACTCCCAGAATTCCTCAGCCAGCAAAGCTGGCTGAGGAATTCTGGGAGTTGAAGTCCACAAGTCTTAAAGTTGCCAAGTTTGGACACCCCTGGTATAGGGTTTCCTGCCTAAGCAGGGAGTTGGACTAGAAGATCTCTAACCACCCCTTCTTATTCTGTTTGTAAAAGAGGATTTTCTAACAACAAGGGATGTGGTGAGGTTTCGGGGAGCAAAAGACAATGCTTTGAGGTTGCATATCTGGAGCAAATAATTTTTTTCCCAGTTTTTGCTGAACAACAGGCAAAGAGAGCATCCAAAGCAATAAGGTTTGACACGCCATATGGTTCTTCCACTTGTAACAGATTTAAAAAAGCAACAATCCCAGAAATGATGGGCATACAGCCACCATACAATACCACATTTAGTGAGCGTATTCTTGGTTTCTTCCCTTGTTTTGCCTGAGTCTACCAAATTTAAGATTCAAATTCATGCACTTCTACACTCATTCTCACCCTCTCTCCACACTCTTTCTGAGAGAGAGAGAGAGGAGAGAGGGAGAAAGATGGAGAGAAAAAGAGGGGGGAGAAAGAGAGAGAGAGAGAGAGGGAAAGAGAGAGAGAGAGAAGAGAGAGAAAGAAAGAAAGAAGAGAAAGAAAGAAGAAAGAAAGAAAGAAAGAAAGAAAGAAAGAAAGAAAAAGAAAGAAAGAAGAAAGAAAAAGAAAGAAAGAAAGAAAGAAAGAAAGAAAGAAAGAAAGAAAGAAAGAAAGAAAGAAAGAAAGAAAGAAAGAAAGAAAGAAAGAAAGAAAGAATTCTTTATTGGCCAAGTGTGATTAGACACACAAGGAATTTGTCTTGGTGCAAATACTCTCAGTGTACATAAAAAGAAAAGATACATTCTCTCTCTACATAAGTTTCTCTACAGAGAAAGAAAGAAAGAAAGAAAGAAAGAAAGAAAGAAAGAAAGAAAGAAAGAAAGAAAGAAAGAAAGAAAGAAAAAGAAAGAAAGAAAGAAAGAAAGAATTCTTTATTGGCCAAGTGTGATTAGACACACAAGGAATTTGTCTTGGTGCAAATACTCTCAATGTACATAAAAAGAAAAGATACATTCTCTCTCTACATAAGTTTCTCTACAGAGAAAGAAAGAAAGAAAGAAAGAAAGAAAGAAAGAAAGAAAGAAAGAAAGAAAGAAAGAAAGAAAGAAAGAAAGAAAGAAAGAAAGAAAGAAAGAAAAAGAAAGAAAGAAAGAAAGAAAGAAAGAAAGAAAGAAAGAAAGAAAGAAAGAGGAGAGAGAGAGAGGTGTAGATATACTCAAATCTTCACTCTCCATGGAAGTAGCTTGCTACATTAAAGACAGTGAAACCTGGTTTTAACAAATTAGTTGAGAGAAAGGATGTCTGTTATTCAGGAAGGCCTGTTAAATACCAAAGAATGTTATTACGTTAAAACACAGTGTTCAAGGAACACTGGTGAACATAGCTTCATTCCATGGGAAGATCTCATTTTTAAAAATATATTGATAAGATCGAGCGAGTCCACGACGGGCAACAAAGATGGCGGAAGGTCTGAGGGACAAAACATAATCAGGAGAGATTTGAGGAGCTGAATATGTACACCCTGGAGGATAGAAGGGACAGTGGGGACATGATTGAACCCTTTAAATATATTAAAAGAATGAATAAGGTTCTAGAAGGCAGCGTTTTCAATCTTAAGCGAAAATCAAGAACACGGGGGGCACAACTTCAAACTCACAGGAGGGAAATTCAAAAACCAAGTTAGAAATTAATAGTACACAGAAAAAGGAGTGGAAGCTTGGAACCAACTTCCAATAGAGGAAGCGGGCCAGTCACCAGGAGATGGCGAATTCTAGTCTCATCTTAGTAAGGACTTCAATTTTCTGAATTCCCCAGACAGCATTAGAATTTAAATGCCTGTGGAGATTCTCAGTCTCAGATCTGCAGATCTGTACATCAGGGAAATGATACAACCACTTCATAAGAGCATGGCACAACATAGGAGAACAAATCCATCAGGACTAGATTCAGCAGTCCATCTGCATTTAAAGGACAAAGGCCACTCTTGTGAAGACAGCAAAGTCCACATTTTGGACAGAGAGGAACACTGGTTTGAAGGAGGGGTCAAAGAGACCATCCATCCCAAAATAGAACAGCCCTCTCTCAACAGAAGGGGAGGGAAACGACATCATCTATCTCCGGTCTACAAGACGGTCCTTTCAGCAGTTCTAAGAAGGCTCCGCACTCATTTGCACCACTCAGCTGACCCTGAGGACACAGATAAACCTCCAGGTGACTTTAATGACTCTCTAAAAGAATGCAAACGACCAGCTATCTACAAGGAATATAAATCCTTCCATTCCCCACCATCTATCTAGTCAGAACTTCAGAAGCTTCTTGGATAAGAAGTGAAAGGTCTTCAAAGAAAAAAAACAAGAAAATCCAGTTACCTCTTGAAAAAACACCTTTGGGATATGAGGAATTTAGGCTTTATACATCACCCTAACTCACCACCAGGGCTCATTAATTAATTGATAGACAGACAGACAGACAGATGATGGGAGTATTTTCTGTCTATTGTCAGGATTCTGGCAGTTACCCCAATTAAATCACTAGTCTCGAGCCAAATTTCCAAAACTTAGAAAGGATTTATTGGGAGTTAACATGCCGGCATTCCCTGGGTGTAGCCGACTCTGAGACACATAATTCATTGCCACCCTTGACCCTTTCCCCCCACCCCCTGGGTGTATCATAATTCATATTCTCCAATGGGACATATCCATAGTCAAGAGTCATCAATCATAGAATTTTGCACGGCAGAAACTTCGGTCACCTAGTTACTATCTTTGAAAACATTTATGGAATGCAGTCTTGGTTTTGCAAGCTGCTACACTGCTCCCCCTTCCCTTTCTCTTGGCAGCTCTAAAAAGACCAGAGGAATATTTTCTGAGTTGACATCTACATTGGTAGATCTTTTTCCTCCCATCAATTCTCCTCTTGAGTTTTTATTTCATTAAGTTCCTTTGAGGAGAGAATACCTCTTACACCTGGGCGCTGCTTCTCCAATGCTTCGTAAGTCAAGAATCTGAAGGTCTACTCACCGCCACCAGAATCTGCAGGGCGCTGTGCATGACCTCGATGTAACGGTACTCCAACGCACAACCGATCACCGAGACGTACAAATGGCTGTCCAGACCTTTGATGCCGATCATGGGCGTCTCCTTCCTTACGCATCCAGGACCGTTCTCACTCCACCACGATTGGTGTTGGGAGATGTTAAATGTCAAAAGTTCACTGTCCTGAGAGGAGAAGTGAAAACTCCAATAAATAATGCCTTTTTCAACTAGAGCCCAAGATCAGTTTTTTGCACTTTATCTAGGCTGTTGTTGCACAATACAAAGAGATCTGTGTACGGACAGCAAATGGGTTCATTCATCATACTGAGACATTTTAAAACCGCTGTTTGCTGAATGGTATCATTGACTGGGGTCATTTGCTTGCTAAGTCACAGGCCATGGTGTAGAAGTTACCATGGCTGATGTCAGTGTAGTATATTCAGCTAGAAATCAAATAAGCCATATGATAGCTGTGTAAAGTCTAAATGATGTGTAAAGTCTAAATTTCCCATGCTGGGGAATTTGGCAAGCTGAAGTCCTTATTTAGGCGGGACTAGAACTCACCGTCTCCTGGTGATTGGCCCAAAGTCACCCAACTGGTTTTTATGCCTGAGGTGGAACTAGAACTCACAGTCTCCTGGAGCTGTAGCAAGGAACAGAAGCTCACCCCATCGTGCGGTGCTTGGGTCTCAAACCAGGGCTGTCAAGCTCAATGTCTTTAACCACTGAGCCATCATGACCCCAGGTCTAGCTAAAATGAATCTCTTCCTACTTATGGCAACTTAATCAGGTTGTTGGAAACCTATGAAAAACAAATGCTTCTCAACAAGCAAACTGGAAATACTACAGTTGCAACACTTTTGAAGGGAGCTTGTTTGGTGTTGTGCATTTGCATTCACACAGGAATAGAAGATCTGGATTTAGTGGGGCAAGAGCTGGAATAATTTTTGCCTAAAAATCCAATTTAGTTTCCTCTTTGTTCTGAATATTAGATTTCCTCCACAAAGTCTTTCCCTCCTGTACCCTGCAGCCTTCTCATTCATTGCACGATCTAGTCTCCTACTGAACCCCCAGCAGCAATTAACCTCTTGGGTCATATAAGGCTCTGACTTGGGCTTGATCAATAGCTACTTAATGTCCATCTCCCCCAGGTCTCCGTCACTGTCTGCTGTGTGAAAGGATACACTGAGGCCTTCAGACAGAGTTTCTCAACCTGGCCAACTTTTATGGAGTTGGAGTTCAACTTCCAGAATTCTTCCTACCCCATAAATCACCTTGAGAATATAGCACCCCTGTTAGGAATATGGGTCACCTAACAGCTATTTGGGTTAGAAATATATATAAACCAGGATAAACATTTTAAAACTGCATCTTTAAGAAAATGCAAAACTGTAATTAGGTGTGGTTTCTCAAACAGCCATAAGGTGGAGCCAGAAACCTGGATTGTTTTAGTCTTAGTCTCAGAAGAGAGTGTGTCTGAGTGAGGATCTCTGTTTCCTTCTGTTGGAAAGTATTGCCATTCCTCCATTTCTTCTAGTTGACTGATATTACTGGATTTAAAGTAAGTCTGTTACTGAACTGTTTTTGACATTGGACTTTGATATCTGGATTATCCCTGGATTGAAAACTGACTGATTTAACCTGTGAATGACTTTGGACTGCCTATTTTGGACTTTGCTTAACGTTTCTGGAAGTAAAAACCTACATTTACTGTACAGTGTATCTGTGTGCTCTGTGTGTATTATTCCAACACTTCTCTCAAATACGTCTCCCTGTATGCGCTCATTCTCCTAACGGGGAATTACCTCAACAACTCCTATCTAAGTCCTAAGCCAACCTTCAAAAACAATTTTGAGGATCTTTCTGAAGGCCAGATAGGTGGAAGCAGATCTCACCTCCAATGGTAGAATGTTCCATAGGGGAGGATCCCACCATAGGAAAGGTTTATCTCCTCAAGTGGGTTGGGCAAATCCCATTTGAGAGGCTGTCACAAAGAAGAGGGGGTCAACTTATTTTCCAAAGCACCTGAAGGCAGGACAAGAAGCAAAGGATGGAAACTCATCATGGAGAGAAACAAACTGGAATTGAGGAGGAATTTCCTGACAGTGAGGACAATCAACCAATGGAACACTTGTGGATGCTTCGTCGCTGGAGGTTTTTAAGAAGAGACTGGACAGTCACTTGTCTGAAATGGTACAGGTCAGGATCTCCTGCTTGAGCAGAGAGCTGGAATAGAAGACCTCCAAGGTCCCTTCTGTTCTTTTTTTTTAAATATTTTTTTTATTGTTTTATATCATACATTTCCTTTCTATGTTGAGCAATGTGCTCTCTAGGTGTCCAAGGTGTTAAAACAAACATCATTATCATCATTATGATTATAATAAATGATAGCCGTCCGTTTACTCGGAGCCAAGTGGCACTAAAAGCCTCCAATACAGGAAC